>NW_019384501.1:383760-390106 GCF_000671375.1 Centruroides sculpturatus | reverse complement strand
ACTCACCATACGACGTTACATTAGTTCGCATTTTTCATTTGTTTTTCTTACTACAGTTATTTTTTTAAATGTATTACTTGGCTTTAATTTGAGTATGTTTTTCGCGTTGGAACGAATTATTTGGTTTTACATGTAATCGTATGGGAAAAGATGATCCACCTTACGACATTTTCATGATACGATCTCAGTTTCGGAACGAATTAATTTCGTATCCTGAGGTACCACTGTATATTAAATTAAATTATTCTCTAATCTAATATTCTTTAATATTTTAATCGAGTTTCATTAAAAAAAAAAGAGTTTAACCAAAGGATCTACTGGTTGAAAAGAAGAATACAAAATCTGTTCTACAGTTAATCCTTTGATGATTTATTTAATTATAAAATAAAATTATATTAGAGTTTAGACGAAGAGAGAAAAGCTACGTAAAGAAAATAACAAATAACAAAATGTAGAGGATTTTGGAGATTTTCTTAGATAGATATTGACATTGACATTGTATTGCAATGGCCCAACCTCTCGGGCCATTGCAATACATTGTCATACCTCAGAAGAATAAGGAAAAGATAAGATGTCATATGTAAGTGTGGAAATGCAGAACAAAATTTAGAATACCTCATCATTGACTTAACAGAAGATACTTAAAAAAGATGAAATCTCTTGTAACGGGGATATTTATACAATGATACGAGCAGCACGCATGTAGACTATATAAAGGGAGGTCGCAAGCTATAAAAAAGGGCATCGTAAATACATTATACAGAGTATACAATACATATATACTGGTTTATATATGTGTGTACTGTACGTATATACAGGTATCCCTTGATTAACACAGTTAAATGAAAACCTAATTGTGAAGATAAAACGATTCACGAAAAATATTTTGTCGCGAAAATAAACTTATAAATATTGTATATACTTAAGGCAAAATTATGTTATGTTTAGTTTTTACTTATTTTCTCTTTGAATGTTTATTTTGTTGTTTGTGTTCGGATGATTTCAGAGAGAACAATAAAGAAGTATCATTGTAATACTACAGCGGGACAAGAATAGCTGATCTTAATAGGAAAAATAATGAAAATTCAATGAAAAAAATGTCCATGGTGCAGATTTATGGAACAACCTGCATTTAATGAATAAAAAAAAATCTATTACACATTGAAATTCAGTTATTATAATTCATATTAATATTTGTTTCTTAATAAAATTATTTTTATATAATATTTAGAATTAAAATACAGTATTTTGAAAAGAAAAACATACATACAAACAAGAACGAACAAAATATAAAATATAAAATGAAAGATCGAACAAGTTTAAATTAAATTTCTTTTTTCCAGTTAGTGTTTTGTGTGCATTTAAGTTTTCCAACTCGTGAATTTAATCAAAGTATTATTAAAATGATGGAAGGAAAAATTGGTTTTTAATCAAAGAAAATCAATTTTAAATGACTTTCATCTTCTAGATGTTATTTAAAATTTATGAAACTAGATGTTTTCTTCCTTCTTTAACAACCAAATTTTAAATATTTCAGAAAATTAAAGTATAAAGTATTGTTTCACATTAAAATTTAAACGTTAAAATATTCAACAATCGTTTATATTTAAAAAATCTTTAATTTTTTCCTATCTCCTCTTATTTTACCCTTATTCTCTCTCTATTTTTTTAAGGATAAATATATCTCGAGTTTCATAAACATTTCTTATTTCTAATTATAATTAAAGCTGAATCTTTTAATTTCGTGATAAAATAAAAAGTATTTTAAAATGAAAAATGTTCAACAATATATTATTCATGTATATCTCACCCTGTATCTTATACGAAAGAGATTTTTTACATTTAAAAATAAATGCCATAGAAATGGTAGAGAATATAATTCAAATAATCTAATAATTCCTTTAAGAAAACTATCTCTTCCCTATCAGATTTATTGTCATTGCTTTCTTCGTATCAAATCACTAGTTTATATCCTTTCGTTGAAATTTATTTGTACAAATAATAGGGCTGTTTTCAAATCCCTGTATTGCAATAGCAAGTTTATGATGAAATATGACGATTGGAAAACGTTTTGTTGTATTATAAACTATATGAACGTAAAATATTTGAAATTTAATTTTTTATAGTTCCAATAATTTATATTTTTAAGAGAAAACCGCCGAAAATATTAATATTAAATCTAATATCAGAAATCACATTTGCATTTTGTTCTCACGTTTGATGTGATGGGATAACGCAATGTAACACATGGACGACATTTTAAGGAAAACTGACTCCTACTTAGGTGTTAGACTCGTGGAAAACCCCCGAAAATCTCTTGTTATTCCAATGTAAGTTACAAGGAACAAGCTATTTCGTTCAACAGTGAGCAAACATTACAATAACACTTAAGAGATATTGTAGTAAATACAATGAAATTTCATTGAAATACTATTGAATTTTAATACATTTTACGAGCTATTTACTATATACAATATAAATATATCGCCGGGATTTGATCCGGATCCCCAGAGTGGTGGGGTGATGCTTTCACTAGCATTTTCATCCCTTTCCGCCTCTGTCTCAACGTCTTCGTTCATTATTTCAGAACAATATTATTGTAATAAATTATCTTCCAAATCTGATGAACAGTGTACTGTTGCAACTATTTCTTTGAACTCGAATATTTCTAATTGTGACAACACTTGCAGCAACAATCCTGTGGCTTTTCACAACAGACTAAGCGTGCTCATTAGCTTAATGGATTTATCCTCTAAATGGATATCCTCTGTGTCCTTTCATAGGACTGTTTTCGACAGTCCCTAGATGATTGTCGGATTACAGAGCACATATTATTACATGTATTATACTACTGTTCAATTAAATAGTGTCATAATTCGGAGTAGAGAAGTATAAGATTATTTTAACAATGATATAATATAATATAAAAATATAGTTTCTTAGTAATGTAAGTTTTAATTTCTTGAAATTATATCCTAATATATAAAAAAAAAGATCATATTTTAAATTTTTAAAAAGAATTTTGAAGTAAATTATTATAATTTATTTAAAACTATACACTGAGTAATTGCATTGTGTTAAACTGGCAACGTTTAAATGAAATCTTTTTTGAATCCAATTATATTTGATTTAATTATTCTTTATGACATTTTTATTCTTATATTCAACAAAATTTCAATGTAATATTGAGAAAATTCTTGCTCCACTAAATAAATTCCCATTTTTTCCTATTCAATTCATAACATTTCCCTTTGTGGATTTTCCTTACTTTATTGAATTTATTTACTTTTTTTTTTTAAATTGGCCCCGGGATTATTTTACTAAATCTCGATTCGAAATTTATGCCCTAATGCCTCGTTGCTTGTGACATTTTTTTTTTTTATTATTGACTTTTACTCGAATATCTTATTTCTTCCTTTTACATTTATTTTCAAACTTTTCTATTTGCTGCCGTCATTTTTTGAATATTTTTTATGAAATTCTAAATATTTTAGAAAAATTTTTCTCTGTTTACAATTTACTTTGATGTATTGTGAATTGAAATTGTATTACTTCTTATTGTATTATCGTTTGGTTCTATCTGATTTCGTTTTCGAATGTGTTTTTTTTTTTTTTTTCCAATAGAAAAGCATTAAAATTTTTAACTCCATTTGCTGTATATTGTTCGGACAATCAGTCTTAACTTGTTTGTATTTTTTATTAATTGCCTGTTTGTGAAGAAATAAGATAATAAAATAATGCATGAACTAACTGTCAGTTCGAGATGTAATCGTTACGAACTTCAGTGATGTTTTAATGACGTATACATTATCAAAGATCAAAGGTCAACGTCGCGTGAGATGTAACAGATAGTGATAACTCTGTTATACAGAATATTATATTCTACAAATTCATAATAATTTTAATTTTGACAATATTTATAGACTTGATTTTCGTCAAATTATGCGATATTGTTGGTGTGCAAGGGGTGAAAGAGATTTGCAGATTATTTCACTTGATTTTACAATGAATAATGTCAAAAACTAAAAAGGGTTCATTTCTGACACCTGATGCTTTGTTGATTTGAGGATACAAACTATAAATTGAACCAATAAAAAAGAAGTTTCGGTTTATGTAAGCGAGAGTCGTGTAGTACCGACCAGTACTACTGTTCTAAAGGGTATTAAGATCTTAACGATAATATAAATTGTTTTAGTGATTTTTACTCAAGCAAATAAAAGTAAAAAAATTCTTTAACAATAGTAGAATAGTGTACTATTACACTATAGCCAATAATAATAACATTTATTCGAAAAACTGAATACTAAGAAAATACGAAGAAATCGTCGAAAGTTTACAATGAACTTCACTACTTTTCACAAATAATTTTTACAAATAAAATACAAAATATTTTCTTTGTAGGCATATTTGATGTGCAGAACCCTTACAAAATAATCCCTAAAGTATATGATCTATTACGATAATATTCTTCTGCGTATATTTGTAGAATGCTTCTACCTAGCTCCAGTAGCGAAAAACTAGTAA
This sequence comes from Centruroides sculpturatus, assembly GCF_000671375.1. Lineage (NCBI taxonomy): Eukaryota > Metazoa > Arthropoda > Arachnida > Scorpiones > Buthidae > Centruroides > Centruroides sculpturatus. Next base: position 385,582 of record NW_019384501.1, on the reverse strand, counting down.
TATTCGGTACTGTAAGACTGTCGTGATTGTACGACTCTCCCCTAATTATCTCAGAATTTTATTATTCTCCTTTGTTCTTTTTTTTTTTTTTAAATGGGAAAGAGAAGGATAATAAGACGACATTCTTGTCTGACATAAACTTGATAACGACAACAGATTAATTGGCATGAAGGAATAAAGCAACGCAACACTTAAGCGATTTGCCAAGGGGAATATGCTTTCCGGAAATACTTGTTTTGAGAAACTAACTACTAGTTAGGCGTTAGACACGTGAAGAAAATTCGGAAAACTCAACGCTGCCATCCAATTGTTGAAGAGCGAACCCAATACCAGTGTTCAAGTTGTTGTGCCCACTCGGTCATTAATGGACAAATTAAATTAAACATATTTAATAAGTTGTTTTTAATGATTTTTACTTTGTTTATATTTTCTTATAAAGCCATTCTACTGTTAAAAAAATTATATTTTAATTTTTGTATGTATTTATAGACTATTTTTGTTACTATAAATATATTTTTAAACCTGACTAATAATTTCAAATATAATTATTTAAAGATCAAAGATAAACTTTCGTGTTCTTATTTTTTAATTAACACCTAAATAGGGTCTTCTATAGAAAGTCCTATTGACAAATGTTCAAGTCTCGTGTTGCCTTATTTCAATAATGTTGTTTAGACTATAATAAAACAAATTGTATATAACAATAAGGAAAGATACATCACAAACCTATAATTCTACTACTGTATTTTGTTATAATCAATGTCATATTATCTACAAACCCTTTATAATCGAATGCATTTCCCACTGGTTTCATTATCGATCTGTGTAATCAATGAAACTTTTCGTTCGAAATTGTCAAGTGTATCGACTAGAAAACACAATAATTATGAATCATTTTGTCGATTTAAAACAGTTTTCTTATTTATTTACACCCAAGCTTTACTTGTTTGTACGTACAAATAACAACACGCAACAAACAATAATAAAATTACACAATTATTTTCTAAGGCACAAATACATATAAATTAATTATATAAAAAATTTAAAATAAAATCTGATAAAAGCCGAGAAAGTTACGCACCTTTCACTACGCAATACTTTAACTAATAAATTAAAAATTCATTTTGGAATTTGCGCATATGTTTCTGCCTTATTAGAAGTCTAAATAAATTCTACTACATTTGGGGACTTACTACTTTTTGGGCCATTTAAAAAATAATTTGGGTTACATTTTTTGTACATTGTGTATAAAAACTATCTGTCAATCTAATTATTAATTAATCAAAATAGCATTTTGTATATGTAGCTTCATTCCGTTTCCTTAATAAGTTACATCAATTGCCTGGCATTTGGCATATTATACATAAATATATAATAATAAGTTCAACTAGGGAGAACTATTAAATAGGTCTAATTATTGTTGTTTGTATACAACTATAATCTACAAAGGGGGATGCCTCCCGAGATGATATTCTATAAGAAACAGGCCATTATGTAACGTGTTAAATTTAAGATGTTCTGTGTTTCAGATTATTGTACAATTTGAAATTTTATTTAAAAAATAAAATATTATATATTTTAAATTGGTTATTTGAGAATTTATATTTTACAAAAAATCTAAATCATTTTTTGTAATTTATTTTTTTATGGCTTAGGATATAAATTATAAAGAAAAGACATTTTCTTTTTTTTTTTTACTTATAATATTTTACGTTAAATCAACGAATTGTGAAACGAACTTTTCAAAATATCAAAGAAATTCCGTTTTTTTTTTTTTATGTCAATGTAACAAGAGTTTCTATTAAAGGAAACGAAAAGTGAC
>NW_019384501.1:382193-383697 GCF_000671375.1 Centruroides sculpturatus | reverse complement strand
TGAACCATTGACGCGACCGGGAAACGGATTTAAGACGAAGTTGGATAATACAGCTATCGAAGATAGTAAATAAATACGGATTCTCTATTAAATTGTTGTTGGATCGTACACATAATATGGAGCAGTATAGCAAAGAAATAATATACAGAGCTATGGAGCTCTCCATCGTTCAAGACATGGAAGACATAAGAAAACGGGAGAATACAAGCTGGTATGCAACAATTTTAAATTACCCAGTAAATAATAATTATATATGGACGAATCTAGCTTTTAACATCAAAAAGTTTTTTATACAGATTAGGTTAAATAAAAATGGAATAATTATAAACGATAAATATATAGACTATACCCAAACTATATGTCCAAATTGTACAAAAATGTTATCTAGAGTTCATATTATATGTGAATGCTGTAATGAAAAAGATAAACTACAAAGGCTCCAGATGGGACTGCTGACTAACTGTAATAGTGAAAAGGAGATGTTTAATACTTTTGACAGAGCTAATACTAACACGATTTATATGTTATATAACTATGTTAAACAATTCACTAAATGATAATTATAACAAAATATTAATGTAACTCTATAGATCTGTAAATAGTATATATCAGTGTTGTTAAGACATGATTATATGTGATGTTAATACGCATTGTTAAAAAAATCAAACGCCCTTGTAACAGGCGAAAGCCTTTTACGCCAAATAAAGATGATTATGATTATGATTATGATTATATTATATTATTAGTGATAGGGATTTCTTCAGATTCAATATGAATTTTATGCATTTTTAAAGGAGTGAATAATAACAGATGAACAAAAGTCATTTAAACAACACGAAGACTAAATTACTGTCTTATTCAAATACAATACTTTAATAAACTTTACATAAATTGTTCGAAATGAGACTCTTCTTAATCAATAGGCAAATTAATACCGTAGGCTTAAACAAATGAAATTTACAATTCACATTCACAAGTGTACGCGGAACACAAAATAAGACACGCTTATATAATTTTTGGGCCATTCTGTAGCCAGCGATACGATAAATTTGATAATATTTATTCACAATGCTATTTGTACTATACATTTCAATTCTTTAGGAGATATTTATAAAAATTGAAGGTATATGACAAACAATAAATAATTGTTTTGTTAATTATATTTTTAATTTATTTAACTTAAAATATAAACTCCCTACTTCAAATTAGTAGTGGCTTGCTCCTGTACATCATGTTTTTCCTTAAAAGATAAATGATTCTTTTTTTTTCTCGTTTATAAAATATTTTAATGATAAAAATTATATTAAAATATGTCACTTGTATTTTGATTTTTCTAGATTTTTATAAATAAAATAGTTTAAAAATTATAGTTAAACACTAATAAATTATTGAAGCAAATATTATGGGAAAACAAATCAATATATATATATATATATATATATTTGCTGGTTTAATTATAAAGGTTTATTGGTATTATTTACTATATAACCAGCTGTGAGAAGAT
>NW_019384501.1:327218-381925 GCF_000671375.1 Centruroides sculpturatus | reverse complement strand
TTGATTATTCCGTTTTATATGAATTCCATGTTGTACGAGTCACTTAGATTTTACAAATACGTGAGCCGTTCACAGCCCGGCTCACATATTTGTAAAATCTAAGTGACTCGTACAACATGGAATTCATATAAAACGTAATAATCAACAGTGTTATAGGGGGGTTGACTGGTATAACTAAATATTGTTGGAGAGTTAATCACTATCAATGACAAGTCAAATTCAATACAGAAAGATAAGTTGAAATTTCAATTAAACTGATTTAAAACCACTAATTGTTTGTCTCTAAAACAGGTGCTAAACTGAAATACGACAAACAATATATTTTATGTACTGTATGTTATAAAGACCCTTGTAGTGTCACACGATTTGATGATGATATTGTCGGCAATGAATTTAGTAATTCGCAAATAATAAAAGATGTCTCTAATTAATATTAATGGGAAAGATTCGTTCATGAATATTCATTAATGCTTTATGTAAATAACGCTATACCGGAGGACATTATATCGATTATTTCTACTTTAATATATATATACAAACACTCAAGGATGCAATGCATTTTATATATATTATTTTATATCGTTTTTATATTTTTTCATATCTGTGTGTGTCATTTATGTAGCTATAACTGTATAAGGAGAATTAATTAATTTATCGTGATTAATACGAAACGTTCAACAATAAAATATAGTTTATAAGCCTTTAGAAACAGATATTGATTATAAAGTGGTTAAATCGTTTACTGTTAAATACCTTAAAATGAACGAATGTATAAAATCATAAGCACTATCGCGTGTTCGGGTCTCATTAATAGGTTGGTCACGTAGATTTTCGGGTTTTCTTCACGTGTTTGACACTTAAATAGTGACTAGATTATTTTGAAGAATATCTTTTTAGTTGGACGTGCTTGGAAAATAAACCCAGAAATGATGGATTAATGTATCTATTATCTATTACATTCAATTCTGATTACTTACAGATATTATTTATAGAATTACAACCCGTGTAATCTCTAAATTCGTAAATAATTTAATTGAATTTTTCTTGGATCAATCTCTACCCTGCAGCGATCTCTGAAATAAGAATGTTTTACAAATAACTTTGATGTTTATATTTAATATGTAATTTTACGAAAATATAAGTTGTGTAATTTTCTTTTTATGTTTATAAAATATATTTTATATAAGGGTGTAACTATTTGAAATGAGATATCATTTATCAAGTGTCGAGAACAGTTGTTGGATCTCATTATTTTTTATATTATTTCTATTCTTTTGGAAAGCCTTTAAGCCATTTTTTTCAATTACTTTGACTTTCTTATCAATGGAAAATTTTATAAACAGACCCACAATAATGTAATTATACAACAAATCTAACAAGTCTTTACTTCGTCTTCTCTTCATTGAAGTATTTATATGTAGAGGTTCTAATAAAAGGATTTTATAAATATGTATTTGCTGAAGTTTAATCTATACAACATACAGCAATCCTCCATCTCGAAATAATGAAAAATCGTAAAGGTTTTATTGTAACTTAACGAAGTTCATTCACCTTAAACTCTTAAAGAAGAAGCGGTGTGACAAAATACATCCTTGGGGAGAGATTCTCGTGAGACGAAACGATAATAATACAAGTAAAATGATGAATTGTTAGGAAAGAATAGAGAAGAAACAAATAATGATGCAGCTAGTGTAGCTGAATAACAGTTTCCTAAAAGGAGAATCTACAGCGCTAATGGGATGTCACGAAACACACAGTAATTACCATATACACGCAGTTTTCTATATCTAGTAGGCTAATGTAATTATATTGTAACAATTTCAAAATAAGCACCTTTATAAAAAAAACAATTTAAATGTGCTATGTTATTCTTTTAAAATGAATTAAAACAAACATTTACCTAGAAGATTTTAATAGTAAAACAGTTTTTATATTTGAATACCACTATTAGGTTGGCCTAACAATAAATTACAAAGCGTGAAACCTTAAATTGTCGTATCATACTAATTAACTGTATTATAGACAAATAAATCTGTGTATATTTTGTACACGATAAAAATTTCTAGTACACTTTTCCTATAGACAGACTATCAGACTGAACAGTCACAGAACAGAATAACCTGGAGACACGATTTTCTTCTATGTATTTATTATGATAAACATTTCGTATCTAAGAAATCCATCCTTAGTAATGGTGTCTTTGTGGATTTCTAGGTATATGCACATACATTATTAATTTTATAGTAAAGACTTCTCAACATGTGTACACTTACGTGACAAGATCCATCAAAAGGGTAGATTTTATCCTCGATATATAAACTTGGAAAGAACATTCTGTACTATTAGATACGAAAACATGGAATTTGATGGATCCATACTGCATCAGAATTTTACACTATTGGAAATTTACAAGCTACATCTCACTTTGCATGCCAGAAAAACTAGGAGGAGGATACACATTGTGGATTAAAATTTAATGTCAAATAAAAATTGGAAAAGACAAGAATATTTGAAATATAACCAACTGAAGAAGGGTAATAATTGGCTCGAAATATAGACTATATATTGGTTTAATAAAATCTCTTATTGAGATTTTATTAAACCAACATATAGTCTATATTAAACCAATGAATTCAAGGAGATTCCCTATTTGTAAAGAGAATTACAAATCTTAGTTACAAATTATAATAACTATTGCATATTATATTAAATTAATTTATAAAATTAATGTAACATACATTACTTATACTGTAAATATTAATTAATTTACCATAGAAAGTCCTCCGGGAAGCATTTCCCCTTGACAAATCGCCAACGTGTTGCGTTGCCTTATCCTATCATTTCTGCAATCCTTTTGAACTTTTGAATTTTTATTATAATTGTCGTTCTAGAGTTTTAATTAATATAACTTTTAAAATTATTTGTAAATAAATATTATATTTTTAAATCAAAAATAAAAAGATGAAAATAACAAATTTGAAAAGAAAGAAGTTTGGCTATTTAAGATGCTTTTAAGAAGAAGGAAAATCCCTGAAATTGGAATTTAAGAAATGACAAGATAAACAAGTAAAAGCTCTCAGGATGGAGAGAAATGCAAAATTTAACTTTAAATAAATGCGAAACTTTTTCGAGAAATAACTGAAGAAGTGTCTCCATTTCAGTAAAGGCATAGAAAGTAAGTTAACCATTGAAGACTAAATTACTGTTTTATTCAAATATTTCATTAGTTACAAATTAAATTTTGCATATATTACCACGTTTTCATCAATAATATAGAATAAAAATATATATAGGATATTCACTATCAAAAATGTACAATGTTTTTTATGCTTTTGACGAGATTTAATAGTTACAAAACATAAAAATTAACGAAATAAACTACTCAATATAAGTTAAAATGCTACACAATTAAACGTTTATTTCTAATTACTGTCAACTACTTTCTTAATATTATAAAAAAGTAAACGTTTGCAAATCATGACATTAATATGTAGAAGTTATGCAATTTATTTATATCCGTCAAGTGTCCATTCAAACAGTCTTAAGACCCATTAACTCATTATAATAGAAAAGACTATTACAACGTTGATGACGTTATTCGTCATTGCAAACGTTACTGTGACTGAACATCACCCAATATTTAAATTTTATACAAACGTTGCAAGTTTTTAAGTACTGTCCAACACCTTCACACCTATCTGGTCATATAAACATCATGTAGATAATTTACGCTTGCATGGAGTCTCTCCTCATGTGAGTAAAATTAACAAGGGTGCACTTTAAGTACGTATTATAATCAGGGCTTTGGAGCGACCATTGTTTGAGTTGCTCCGCTCCATGCTCCACTCCATGCTCCAGTTAAAATATTCTTATAGGAATTACACTAATTTTTTCTTTGATATATAAGTATATATTAAAAAAAACTTGTTTATTTTCAATAATTTATTAATAAAAAATTAACATACAACATCATTGATTTTAATAAATAAAATGACTAACAGCAAATCGTCCTTCATTGACTGCCTAATATCACTTAAAAAAGCAATCTTAATCTAAAAAATAGATGCTCAACACTTGCTTGAGAAGTTGGCATGCTTGAAGCGACTCTGCATGCTTTCCTCATGCGTTCCGGATAATGAATACATTCACATTTAATCTCCCCACATCCTCTATTGCATTGCAGTCTTTTTCAACGTGTTTGTCTATTTCGTTGTCTTCTTTATTATGCATATTGGAAATTCGACGACTGTTTTCTCTTCTATCCAATTCTTTTTCAAAATCATCTTCTTCCTAATCTATATTTATCAAATCACGGGTTGGCTGTGACAGCTCAACAATTGCTGGCTTTTCAGCCAAATCAATTAGTGTTTGCCTTTTGATTCGTTATTGGATGTCTGAAAGACCTTCTCTTGCTTTTAGTTTTCCTGCCAAACTTAATAAGATTCTATACCTAGAATCAACATATACTCCAGCAAGAAAATATATGTTTTGAATAAGGTTTTCTTTCCGCTTTTTCATGGAAAACAGAATTCCTAACGCGACATATCATCCAAATTGTTCCATACATTTTTCTAGTTTACACCATTCTTTCATAAACATCCCCGGAATAAGATCGGCAGCTAAAAGGGCAATTATAAAAATTTTTGGTTTTTCTAAAACAGCTCTGATATGTTTTACTTCATCCCATTCTGCTTTGCTAAGTTCTAGGTCTTTTGTCCCAGCAGCAGGTACTCGGTCGCCAGTAGTCTTTGAAAAAAAAAGAAGACGATCAAGCATGGCATATGTCGAACCCCATCTTGTTACTTCATCTAGGAATTGAGTTTTACCATAAATTTTCAGCAAAACATTACAAATTGTTGGGGTTCGTAATTTTATCACAATCCGTCGAATTTTCTCTAATATTTTTGTTATTCGTTCATTCTTTAATCCATCCCAAATGGCCAGTTGAAGAGTGCGAATCCCACACACTCATTAGATGAATTTTCGTATTAGTCCACGCTGGCAATATTAGGGAAGGATTTTTAATCCACTGTGGCGAAATGTCTACATTCGTTTCTTCTATGTCTTCAGTTTTTTCATCTTTATCCTGGAAAATATTTTCTTGGTCGCCAAGTTTATTTACAGCACGTGTCATGTTTGCTGCATTATCTACACAAATACTTGTTTTTCATCAATTTCAAATTTGTTCAAAGTTTCTTTAATTTGGTTTTTCACATATAAAGAGTTATATCTTCCTTCAGTATTGATAATATCCAATGTTTTTATTTCAGTTTTCTTGTTTTTTTTTCATTCCAAAATTGTACATCGATGACAAGAAAATTTCTATTTCCACGGGTTGCAGAATCTAGCTTTAAATAGCATAATTGTCCTTTCCGCAGACTCTGCTGTGCTTATTACTAAATGACGAACAGCATCATGTCCTATCGAAACACCAAGCTTCTGAGCCATTTCTCCAGCAATCTTTTGGAATCCTTTGTTATTTAATGTGAACGTAGTGAGTGGTGTCATACTCATACAAACCGTCTCAACAAGTCCCTCGCGGAAAGTATTGCTATCCATAGTGATTGTAATGTTCGATAATGCAAAATTTGTATAAATGTTTGGTTGATCACTTCTGCTTTTCTTATCACATGAAAGTGCAATGGTAAGATTGTCATGATTACGCTTTCTTCTTGCAGCGACTTCGTCTTGTTGATCCTTCTTTTTTAACTAACTTTTCGTAAATTTCAGGATGATTACGCTTTACATGCCGCAAAAGATTGAACTTTTTCGACACACTAGTTCCACTTGCCTTGAAGTTACATTGTATAGATTCGCCATTTACAATGTGTTCCATCTTGCATGTAACTGATTTTTTTCTTTCCATTATCGTATTCAAATACGAATATCTCTTTAAGCTCTTCTTCCATAAATCGACTGTCTATCATGGATGATGGTTTTAAATTTTGGTTTGACGCCATGACTTAAATTATCAAATATTTAAGTGTTATTAATTGAGAAATTACGCATATAAACTTTTGTGCATACAAAATAACCAAATAATAATAATTTTACCTCTGCAAACAAATTACGAATTATGATATAGGACTATAACAAACTGATTGCGAACAAAAATGAATGACTGTCACACTGAAAATCAAATGTAAGAAATGAATATTAGTGCTGCGCCTAGTGATGAATTTCTAATGACTAATGAATTGCTAATGACTAAAGCCACTTTTAAGCAGAGTTTAAAATCTGCTACTCATTAGCACCACTCCCCCATTAACTCCACGTCTGCGATCGTTAAGAATTCAGAGAACTGGAGGGTCACGAAGGAGAAGGAATAGCTTGGTCAGGGGATAGTGGAGACTGGAGCGAAAAGTTCCCACCTTTCACATGGGACATATGTGGAATGGACGTAAAATTCATCTGTGCTTATGATCATCTTTCTTTTTAGTTCAATTATTGTATTCTTAACATTTGTAATATTACAATCTATGCCACTTCCATTCTCACCGTCTCAAATATTAAATAAATAAATAAATATATATATATATATATATATCGGAGCAGTGGAGCACTACAAATTTCCGTGCTCCAGCTCCGTCCCTGCTCCGAATAAAAATCCGTTGCTCCACCTGCTCCATGCTCCTGCTCCAAAGCCCTGATTAATAATACATTGAAAAGAAATTGATGAACTAAATTTCAACACTTTGCTAAACTTTGTAAAGTTAAGCAACTTTACAGACTCGAAACAATTCATACAAATGAAATATTGTATTGAAAATTTAATGATTTGTCATCGATTTTTGTAATCATTAATGCCGAAAATGTAATTAGACGGTTGGTTGATGAGGAAAGGGGCACAACATACCGGAAACAAACTTTCCATACATTTTTTAATACGAAAACACTTCATTAAATAAAAAAAGGACTTAATGAAACACCGTCCCGATTAATGTTTAACCAGTCTTTTTGATCTTTTATGTATTTTCACGCCACAGTAGCAATGTTACGTGCTATTTAAACGTCTTTTAGTTTGATATCTTCCTCGCTTTTCGATACTTTCCATCAATTTATCAATATTTTATAATACAAACACCAAAAATATGTACAAAAATATATATTTTGATGTTTTAATACAAGAGTAAATATAAAATGTTTACTTTAAATCAGGAATTAAGGTGATAAATATTCTTGTCACAAATCAAATTAAATATGAAAGCGTAATTGACCATTAAATTAGTTTATACATTAATTAACAGAGGAAAAGTATATGCAAATGATATTTAACTCACAATAATCTTAGAAAGTTATGGTTAAAGTTTTAATTGTTGCGTTAGAGTTGTAATATCCACTCCATCAGGAAAGAGGACAATCGAAATGGAGTCTTATATAAATAATTGTGTATGTTGTTGACTTGATATCTGTTGAGTAGTGTTTGTATTAGAGATTTCTTTGAATCTGTTTCTCGTTAGATAAAACCTTTAGAGGAAATATATCTACACTGAAACTACGCTTCGCTTGTTTAATACATAAATATGAGTTATATATAACTTTTTTTCATTATAGATTTGGCTTAAGTACACAGGGAATAGGGCAAAACATATCCACGACAGACTGTCCACAAAAAATTCCTCGTGTTCCTAGCCTGGATTTAATACCGCAGAATGGCAGGCTAACACTTTAACCTCCTTGGCCGTTTGGTCATTCGATAATAGAATTAAAAATTGTATATTTTAGAAAGAGGATTTGGGAGAAGCAAAATAAATCTCGTTCCAGTTACGAATATACAGTAGACCCCCCCCTATAACGCTTAGATACGTTCCACGCTAAGCGAATGTTACGTTATATGAATGATTAAATACATGAGCCAATCGCAGCCCGATAGGTGGGAACTTTACGGACTAAGGCTGTTCGAAAGGTTTTCTTCTATAAAATTAACCGATTCTAGACTAATTCCACTCAACATTTCCAAAACACGTATAATTTTTTGGGAGTAATCCGTACAAACTATGCTATAAACAAAAAATTATAGGATTACTTACCGAGTGTGTACCGTTCGACTACGCCGTTGCTTAAAGCTGGTTTTCGTCGCGGAACAGCACATGAAACGGCGGCCGCGATTTCTAATAACGAATTTTTCGCAGAAAAATAACTTGACCTTTGGAGACATCATTAATATAAATAATTTTTATGGCCGTTGAATAAGAAGTGTTTCTTTCACAAGAAATGTATAAAATTAGTGCTGTATTAGACTTACGGTACCTAATTTACATACTGTACAGACGATAATAAACTCAACTTACTAGCCTAAAATCTCCGTAGCGTGTTGCCAGGCGGCAGAAAGCATATATATAATTATAATAAAGTTACAATAAATTAAGTTAATATATAATTATATATACAGTACCTAATTTATATATAATTAATATATAATTATATGTACAGTACCTAATTTATATATAATTTATATATAATACTAAACAGACGATAGCAAACTCAATTTAGCCGCTCCGTAGCGTGGCGCAGGGTCGGAGGAAAGTAGTTCGGCTGCTCATCCACTATTGGTCCAGACTCTATCAATCTTGTCGCGAAACGACGTTATGGGAGGTATGTTATACGACAGTTTCTACAATTTTTTCGCTACGTTATAGGAATTGTCGTTATTGGAACGTACGTTATAGGGGGGTCGACTGTACTTTTTCCAATTAGTTTTATTCAATCTTTTGTGAGTTCAACCTCGTAGGAATTTGTGTGGGTTGGTTTCCGTCAATTTGGTGTCTTCTATTGGCATTAATCCTATAATGACGGAGATCAATTTCGAGAATTCTCGCGGACTTCATGTGACCCCACCAAAAATATTTAATATTGGAATCTTCTGTGTTCATGAACCATTAAATTTACCTTTTATAATCTTGTTCTGATTACAGTAATCGCCTTTAAATTTTTAAAATAGATTATTAATATCATTTAGTTTTACTTCAATTATCTTGTATTGCATTATTATGTTTAACAGTAAGATAAATTTATAATTTTATTAGCCTACCAGTGCCAGAGTAGATAAAAACCGTTGAACACCGGTTGCATGTTCACGGCTGGCCACGTGGTGATTTCCAAACTTTCTTCATGTGTCTAGCACCTAAAATGGGACCAGTTTTCCATAGAAAATCCTCCCGTGCAGATTACTCATGTGTTGCGTTGCCATATTCAATAAAAGCAAACAAAAGAAATTATCATGGATTATGCCTAGAATGATCCTGGACGTGAACAGTATTCTTTTTCTTGAATACGCCTTGCAATTATGACGAAAGAAGAGAATTTTACGTTGATTTAAATAGGAATCAGACGGAAAAAAGTGTCCATTTCGAGATATGAGTTCTAATTAAGATGAGTCTATTGTATTTGTATGGGATATCCTTCACAGGTATTTATTGGGGAGGTTTAAGATTTGGGATTCATTGTATATCAGTATATCATATGATGTATAGAGATGTTTGTTATTTAACACATAGTAAATATTAAACTTTTGACCGTACTGCTACTAATAAACTGATAATTCTAGTATATAATAATATAATACAAGAGTAACTTTGTAAAAGTTTTTTTGTTATTTTATTCATTGACCGAAGCCAATTTAACTGTTCATTTATTTGAGAATTGCCTAAATAATAGTTACTTTTTTGTAGTGATCGTGTTTGGAATTTCACAGATTTCTTCATAAAATTTTATATTATTTGTATCTGTAGAGATGTTTTCAATCCACTTTAAGTGTCGTGGCATAGAATATAAAATTGTGGTGTTCGAATACTTTGCATTTAAATATACACTGGATGTGTTCGAATTTAAATGGGAAATCTGGGAATGACACAGTAAAATACTTACATTAAAACTCATAGAAACAAATTTTTGGAGCTTTTTACTTTAGTTAGAGAGAGAGAGAGAGAGAGAGAGAGAGGAGTTTCTGGTGAATTTCTTAGGTGAGTTTAATAAAATTTCCTATATGTTTGCAGGGAAGTTTATTAGTTATTTAAGTAGAATACATCTGAATGTTAGATAATTTGAGTAGAAGAATAACGTTCAATCTGTTACGATAAATTTTCTTTATAATATTGTTCTATTGATCTTAATACCACGTATATTCGCACAGGAGTTGAAAGGTGACAGTAATTATAATACATTCTGCATAAATTAATTAATAATAAAGAGAAACAACTACATATTGTTGTACATGTTTAAGAGCTTAATTATTAAGGGGAAAATCTATTAGACAGATTGAAAACATTGTTTACAAATAAACAAAATTATGCATATTTACAATTTTGCAATTAAGTTGAACTGAATTGGAATTTTATTTTTCGAGTTCTAAAAAGAAACAAGAACAAATGAGCATAAAGAGTTTTCACAATTGAACAATTTTAATTTATTTAATTACTTTTTGTATAAGTAAACCTTAAGAAAGTGTAAATTTACCTTTAATTATAACTTAGTTAAAAAGATTTTGTATTAAGTTTCTGATTGACTGGGCGTATATTTCCCTCGTTCATCTAATTAAGAATGGAATGAAGAGTCAATTCTTTTCTCCTCGAATATCATTAAAAGCTTCTTACATGTAATTAGCACTCTCATTGATTTTTCCTTTGAGGGAGATTCTCTTATATCGATTCGTCTTGATAAGAAAGTTTTACCTTTCGAATGAATTCCTTTCATAAAATTAAAAATTCTCTTTTAACATCGTTTGAGCATTAATTTAATTTTCTATTTATATACGTTTAATACAATTTTTTTAATCAAAAATTACTTTTTAAAACAGGTATTCTTAACTAGTAGATCGAAATTCAATAGATGTAAAGTTCTTATACAGTAGACCCCCCTTATAATACTGTTGATAATTCCGTTTTATATGAATTCCATGTTGTACGAGTCACTTAGATTTTACATATACGTAAGCCGTCACAGCCCGGCACACGTATTTGTAAAATTTAAGTGACTCGTACAACATGGAATTCATATAAAACGGAATTATCAACAGTGTTATAGAGGGGGGTCGACTGTACTGTATATAAGAATACTAAGGTCTGTATATAATAGTGTTAAAGATATGGAATATTTACAATAGAATTAAGTTAAATCTTTATAGAAATAATTACGTTTAGTTTTAATATTAAGTCTCCTTCTCTGACCCCCCCCATTGTGGGCCTGGTCGAACTCATGATGGGCCTGAAAAAGGCCCTATTAATGCTCATTGAGAGTTTAAAAAATGTCCTTTTCGGTGCTAACAGGATGAGAAACTTGTAAAGTCACATTTAATCAATGCATTTTTCATATAAGTTACATGTGAAACTAAAATTAATAATAGAATATTNAATAAATTGGTGACCTCAGAGGTGACCTTTACCTCGACACCCTACAACTTTTGTCTATACCTTTTTCCAAAATAATGTGATCCAATTAAGATATTTCATTGTCTCAAGATAAAAAAAATACATCCTGTATATATAAGAGGTTACTTTCATTATATAATGTAAGTTTTTTTCTTAATAATAAATTAAAGTCTTGCTTGAAGCTATGGAATGAAAGACGTGGAAATAATTATTTAGGAAAAGATAATTTCGATTATTTAAATAAATTACTAAAGTTTAAAAAACAAATTCTGTTCGAATTTTATTCAAAAATGATAAAACTTTCTTTTAATCGTAATCAAATTAGAACATGAAGTGATAAGCATTGACACTAATTACACAAAGGGATGTGATATTAATGAAAATAATTTCCATTCTTTCCATCTTCATTCCCACGTTATGCCCTAAATACCTAAATATAAAAGCTTCCATAAGGCATCGTTCATTGACAGATCTCTCACGTGTTGCATTGTCTTATTCCATGTCTTCATTTTACTCCATTTCTTCCACTTAATTATTCATTCGATATAATTTATAAATGAATAAAGAAAACAAATAAAATGCTGTCAAAATGAAATAAATAAATTGAATTAATTTAGAAAAGATTTAAACAATTTAATTATAGGATTATTAATTCATTTAATTCTTCATGTTTGCTGTAATTAACAAAAATAATTCTTTTATTAATCATAGCTAAAAGTTTAATCAATTAAAAAATCTTTGTTATCGAATAGAATATTCAATTTGACTGATGGTAATTGGAGAAGTTGACTATTCGTTAAAGAAATTGGAGAGTCAATATTGGTTATTGAGAGTAGAATGTACTTCGTTTGCATTGAAATGAGCAATAAAATGAAAAACTGGACTTAATTTCGTTCCAGAAAGGAGAAAAAGTTCAATTTTATTAGAGAAACACATAATATCCTATAGAAGAGAGAGAATGATAACCTATGTTTTTCAATCTCTTCCTTTTAATTTGTGATATATGAATTGTTAACATTAGATTTAATTAGATTATACAACCTTTATTTGATTGAGCAAGGGTCATCATTAAATTCTTTGAGAGAGACAGGGGAAAGTTGAATTAAAAAAAAAACACAACAATTTTTTTAAAATTACTTATATTAATGAAAATTCTTCATATTCTTAAAGTTTTTTTGTGTGTGTAATATACAGGGTGTATGTTTTACCTTGAGACAATGAAATATCTTAATTGGATCGCATTATTTTGGAAAAAGGTATAGACAAAAGTTGTAGGGTGTCGAGGAGGCAATCAATTGGTGATCTTTACCTTGATTTTCAAGGTCATTTGGAGGTCAAGTCTGTTTTTGACCCCGGAAATGGAAAGAGCAGGAAATTTTACATTCAGATATACCCTTGATCTTAAGGTCTAGGTCAAAGGTCAAAATTATTTTAAGGTTAAAATTAAAAGCTTATTCTAATGGGATACCATACCTTTTATTACTGGAATAGACAGGGAGGACAATTTACTGGTTTTCACAACCTTATTACTTTCATCTTTAAAAGCATTTACTACTTTTAGCACTACCCAGGAGAATTGACGTGGACATAGTAGTTTTCTGCACCCTTTAAGGTGCTTATTTTCAGTTAGTCACCTTGCCTTTCACTACCCGGTTGCATGTTTTTGGTGAATCACTTTACTTCTCACCATTCCTTGAGATATTGGTTTTGGGGAAAATTTCATAACAAATGTTCAAAATCATCATTTTGAACATTTGTTATAAACTTTTCCACTTTGATGCATTTGTTAAGTTGTGCTTTAAATTATCGAGTTTGAGACGATCTTCAGAGGTTAAATTCGGAGTACTCAAGGTCATAGCTGATTGTGAAATATTCCACTCTTTCCATGTAAATGTAAATTTTACCTCTCTGTCTATTCCAGTAATAAAAAATATGGTTTCCCATTAGTAAAAGCTTTTAATTTTAACCTTAAAATAATCTTGGCCTTTGATCTAGACCAACGGTTCCCAACTTTTTTCGGGTGGCGACCCCCTTTTTATAAAAGCCAAGTGACCCGCGACCTCGATACAATTGAAAAAGGTATTTTTAATAAGGTAATTAAAAAGACAATGAAATTAGTTTTTTAGTATAATTTTATTTTAAATTATGTTTAATAATATTTAATGAGATGGTTGAAATTGCATGTATTATTAACCAGCCTCAAAATTCGCGGGTGAGATTTTGTTAACGCCAACCTCATGTCATTTTCAACATTTAATTTATTCCTCTCAAAACTCTCAACACATTTTTCAACCAACTGTGACAGAATAGCGTACCCAGATTACACTTATTTTAATTTTTTTAAAAATATATGAAATTATTCAAACTTTAAGACACCATTAAAAATAAATATTGCATTATAGTGAAAATTTTGTTTTAGTTTACTGTATAAGTTGGCGACCCCACAGAAAACCCGTCGCAACCCCCTTCTGGGTCGAGACCCATAGGTCGGGAACCCGTGATCTAGACCTTAAGATCAAGGGTATATCTGAATGTAAAATTTCCTGCTCTTTCCATTTCCGGGGTCAAAAAATATGTGTTCCCATTGAAAAAAACAGACTTGACCTCCAAATGACCTTGAAGGTCAAGGTAAAGGTCACCAATAAATTGGTGACCTCAGAGGTGACCTTTACCTCGACACCCTACAACTTTTGTCTATACCTTTTTCCAAAATAATGTGATCCAATTAAGATATTTCATTGTCTCAAGATAAAAAAAATACATCCTGTATATATAAGAGGTTACTTTCATTATATAATGTAAGTTTTTTTCTTAAAAAATAAATAATATTTTATTTAATGAAGAAGCTGAGAAAGATACAAAAAAGAAGCAAAATGTTATTTTTTAATCAAGCAAAATTGTGTTTTTACTGAATTGTTTAAAGAATCTTTAATTAATTTAACTATACTCTAGTGAAACTTAATTTAATTTCGAAAATAAAAATGTTCTTGATTAAAAATATTGTAAAGCTAAAAGTTTAAATACTTATGTAATGGATTAAGTTTATTTTGGTGTTTTGTAAAATATTTTTTAGTTATAACCTTGCAAAATTTAAATAGGAATTAGTCTATAAATAAAACACTTCTCCATTAATTATCTGTACAATTTTTGAGCCACTCTTTTCAGCCTGTTGTATACAGTATAGTGTCGTAATTTTGTACGAATTGTTTTATATGTATTGTTTATTCCCCTGACTACTTAGTAGACATATAATTAGTAGCCCACTAATACCACTAAATAAATCCACTTAGACAATATCTCCTATTAAACAGCAAGGCATTAACTCAGCTTATCCAGATGTATTAAACAGCTTTAGAATAAATGTATTTTAATCATTTTAATATTTAATTTACTGTATATATTGGTTTTTACAACTTTACAAATTACATTTCCTATTAATTTTACCATTTATTTTAAAGAATTTTTATTAATTGTATATAAATAAAAAATTTACGAAGAGAGGGAGAGAAGATAGAAAGAGATTGTTTTCTGAAACACCCTTTATATTAATTTTACTAGACTTTGAAAAAGTTTTCTCTAACACGTAAAATATGCAACAATGTTTCTACGAAAGGATATTATTTATAAAAAAACGAAAAAACATAATTTAAAAAAATGAAAGAAACCAAATAAAATACGAAAATTCGTTTCCTCTTATTATTTATTAACGTTTTCTTGTCCAAGATATAAAACACGTTAGCTAATATTCACTCAATGTTTCTTTTTATAGTATATTTTTAGAACTTTGTATTATACTTTAGAAGAAAGAATTAATGTAAGACTACAATTAAGCCAGTCGCAAACAGATTTGTGTCCAACTCTGAATGTGATGTAAAGGCTTTAGGCCAGCCAAACTTCATGGAACTGGAAAAATTAGACACTGCCAAGAGTGTCTACTATAAAAGAATGTTTAAAAGTATAAAAATGAAAAGTTTGTATACTTAAACATTCTTTTAACAAGATTAGTATACATTCAAAGCAGCTATTGACGAGAACAAAAAAGTAGTCGTTGTTCGAAGATGGCCTTTGTTGAGATTACATTGTATGAATTTCAAAAAAGAAATATATCTTGAAAAAACTGCTCTGTGTTTAGAGGTGACCGATATTACAGGTTTGACTGTATATATTTTACTTATTTTGTAAAATTTTTCTTTAATAATCTTTCGAAAATATTCGAAACTTTACAAAAAGTATCTTTTGAAAGTACATCAATAGCAAATGAGGTAAGTCAAGTTTTTTTTTTTTTAATGTAAAGAAGTTCTATCTTTTTTTTCCAAGATGAAAAACTTCAATAATGAATTTTTCGATATTTTTACTAAAGATCATTATCTATTCAAAATATCGGTTAATTTTTTTTAATATTTTGAGATGTTTTACAGAAAAAAAGTACGTTACCATTACAGTACCCGCTAGTGGTCGAGTGGATAAAACCATTGGACACTGGGAGTTCGAGCATCAACAACAGACTGGTGCCAGTCTGTTGGACGATCCCGTAACCAACACCCAGTACACCTCAATATATATCAGAATGCATACACAAAGTCTGAAAAACCTATCTTTGACGCGTAAAACTTTATCTAACGAGAAAATAAAGACCCAATAAATCAGTTATTCTAATCTTCTTACGTGATTTTATATGTTTTGTATTGTAAGAAAACATTATTTAAATTAGAAACAAATTCTATAAATCACTTCTCTTGAATATACGAAGGCTGCAAGGAAAGAAAATGCAACCTTAGCGCATTTATAAGTTTGGTGCAGGAAGGCATTTTGTATCTCTAGTCTTTTCTTGTATCTTCAAGCACATACCCTCATTTAGAATTAAATGTTTCAAACCTGTCTAAACCAGGGGTGTCGTCTAGTAAGTGTAACTAAGAATAATTTTAAACACGAGCGCCCTACGCTTTTATTTTTATATGTTGGCCCCACAAGTTTGGTTACATAATACCAATAATACTATGCTAAAAAAAACAAATTGTTTTATATTTTAGTGCATTTATGTAAATAAAAAGCGTTTCTTTAATATATTTTTTTATGTTTCTCGTAGAAAAATCTTCTTAATAACCATCCTCTTTTGACATATTGCCCATGTCTTATGCTATCATAACTGTGTCAATTCTTCACTTCTTTTATCTTAAATATCGCATACTTTATGCAATTCGCTAATTACATGTAACCGAGTATACATTACATAATAAATGTTGTATTGATGCGTGTTGAGAAGACCTGGAGGAGAATAACAGTAGCAAAGAGTTATAAAAACTTTATCAGCTGTTTACTTGTCATTGATAACAATTTGCTTGAGGGTTAATAATGTTATTTGATCCATTCACTACGAAACTTTGATACTAAAACATAAAAACTTATTTAAAAAGTAGCATATTTATTAATGTCACTTTTTTAAATAAATGAAGAAAATCTTATAAATTATAGTATAAATTCTTAGAAAAAAAACTTATTACGTTATTTTAAAATTTTTTTTCCAGAGAATGTTGAAAATCTTATGAAAACAACATTAATTTTTCAACAAGACAAGAATTTAATGTTTTTAAAGAAATCATTTATTTATTTTTCTGTTGTTGAATACGTCAAGAACAAAAATAATCTTTCAGGATTTGACGACATTCTACTCGTAGAATTTAATAATAATAATAATATTAAAACATTTGATGACAGCAAAACTAATATATTAAGTATTTTTCATTATTTTATAGTTTATACTAAGAAAAAATATTTAAAATTTCAAATATCTGTTCAAATTTTCTTGAAATTTGAGTAGTTTTCAAGTACATTCATCGTCTATTCAAGTCTTAAAACAATAGCAGATCCTCTATCGTTTCTAAAGTTTTACTTTCCCGGCTGTTACTGTGAATGACCGAAATCTGGCGAATGTCAACATTCTCCGGTGAATGTCAACATTCACACAGTCGTTTCGTGTATGTCCGAAATATTTGCTAAATATCGTTATTTCTCACTTACACCGGCAAATGTCGACATTCAGAATGCGCTGATGGTGAATGTTGAATAAAAATATTTTTATTACGTTAAGACAAAAATGCAACTTTTTAATATGTCAAAATAGGAGAAAGCTTAAGTAATAGTACATGTAAATAAACTGTTGAACCTAAAACGAACAGTACATTCTATATCATTAAAGAAAATAATACAATAATAAACTTACACATAAATTATGTGATTAACATTATACAATCTTATTTATTGCAACAACTTAAACTGTTATGGCATTTTGAATTGCACAAGAGTCCCTTGCTTTTACAACTGCATTTATTCGTGGAACCCTTTTTTTTGCAATGACAGCGTGTATAGCCTTGCCCTCCACTTTTCGAATTAGCTGCAGCTGCTTCTCTCAGCGATATTTCTTGAGAAGAAATCTTACCTATGGAAAATTTTCTTTACAAATTACGAACTGATTACGGGTATAAAGCTGCTTGAGGGTATCATTTTTGTTTGCTAATTTATAAAAGTCGCAGTCTTCTATTCTAACAACAACTGCCAACACATTTCGGGCATCTGTACGGCCACGGTTAACATCAGGGACTTGTATTCGTACGGTATCACCAATTTGAGCAGAAGGAAACGGCGAAGAATTTGGCGACAGACTGTCACCTCTCCGTCGACATCGGCTTCTCGGGTGTCGTTTCGACCTCCACCAAAGCTTATCTGTGCTTGTCGACATACACCGGCGATTGTTCGAATGTATAATAATATAACAAAATATTCGGTCTTTCACCGACGTATTTTATATGTGTCGACATTCACAGGAGAATATCGACATTCTCTAATTTCGGTCTTTCACAGTAACATATACATAACAAGGGAAAGTAATGGAATCGTGTCAAATTCAATCCTTCCAGTGTTTTGCAAATCTCCACGTTTTGAGACCCCTGAACTCAAAAATGTAAAAAAAGGCACGAAATTTGGCACGGTAGCTTGTATATAGGGGACATTGATGCTATGAAATTTTGGTTGTGAAAGGTCAAGAGGATGGAGAGATAACGCCATACACAATTTATTAATTATAGACTATTAATAATATAAAAGTTATTTTTAAGTAGACTTTTATAACAGCCGGAAAAGTTACGCAACTAATTGTCAGGGTTTTTTTTAAGTTTACAGACAACCTGAGAACGAGAAAATTTAAAATTTTACATAAAATAATAACTTCATAAGTATAAGCAGGTTTTCGCAACACTTAAACGATCTCTTTAGAGAGGTGCCTTCTGGAAGATCTTTTTAAGGTTAATTGGCCTCATATACGTTACAGACGTGGAGAAAACCCGGAAAACTCCACGGAGCCAGATTGTCCTGGCGAGGCGAGAACCCACGACCGAACTACTAGTGTTTAGGGAAAGGAACCGCTTGGTCACTGGTGGGCTTAGAATGTTTAGAAAGAGTATTGAGACGGAATACGGCGATGCAACATATGGGCGACAAAAAATTATGCTTCTCAGAAGGACTTTCTCTGGGAAACTAGCTTCTATTTAGGTGTTAGACACGTAAAGAAAAGCAGGAGAACGTTATGTGATTGTGAGTCGTAAACCCGCGATCTACTAGTGATCTAGTGTTCAGTGGTTGTATGTAATCCGCCCTTGGTAGGTTATATTGATAAATGTTAAATAAATATGTACAAAATAAAAATTATATTATGATAAAATGTAACAAAATGTATTTTCTACAGAAAAATTCTTTACCAAGTTGATAATTGTATAAAAATTCGTTATTAAGCTGAAGAATTGTTTTATAAATTGTTAATTAATACAAATTAACGCATCATTTTACCAGAAAATTTTAAAAATTACAATTAATTTGTTCTCCAATTAAATGTTTATACATTTTTATAATAAAATATATTAAATAATAAATTTTTATTTTATTTTAGAAGAAACCGTGTTTAAAATTAAATATAATTAAAACACGAATATTAATAAGGAAATCAATTTTTACCCATCTTTTTGCATTAAGTAATGATTAAGAAATTTAAGTTTGAATACTTCAGGCAATTAATTACTAACTCCGTGTGTACATAACTACATTTTTAATTAGGATAAAGAACAAATTTCTATGTTAAAACTTTATTTTTTATATATTTATTCGCCAAAACATGTTTACGTGTTCTTCTAAATAAATAAATTTTTTATTAAAGAAATTTTAATACATTTAAAACTTTAATTATACGCCTATATCTCTATTCTCAAAATTAAGATTTTGCTATTTTCTAATTAAAAATATAAACATTGTTTTAAATAACGTATCATAACACATGGTGGCCGGGAAAGTTAAGCAACTCCTTGTTAGATTTTCTTTTTTAGATGTTTAAAAAATTGTAGACCTATAAATTTCCACTCTCGTCCGTGTGTCTTTTCTTAATCTCAAAAACAGAGGGAATGTCGAGATCAGATGTATAAACCTTAGGAGCAGGAGGCCCCAATTAATTATATAGAACTTTCGATGCAAACCGAAAGTCATGTTATTTCAATTCAAAAATTTTCCTCCGAATGGTATTAGATAGATGACTGGCACGACTCTATTGTTTATGGAAAAGTATGAAATACAGAGTCAAACCATTACTAATTTGGGGTGGAGAGCGTATATTTTAAATTAAATTAAAAATAAGATAAAAAATTGCAGCTCAGTATCAATTCGATCCACAGTGTGTTCGAGGGTGATTGCTAAGGGAGATAGATACCTACCTCAATAGGAACTGGTAAAATCTTAAAAAATTCAAAGCCTGTGCACGAATATATATCGTCAAGTTTAGGCTGTCAAACTACAATCTAAGCGGTTATAGACAAATAGTATTAAAATGTAATAGTTTTTACACAGTAAATTTATGATATGTCTGTATTAAATAGACTGCTAATTAATCCCAATTGATTTTACATAATTCTGAAGCTAATTAACCTGATTATTAAACATAAACAATTTCTTTGAAAGATATTTCGATAATAATAAAGTGAGCAATTCCTAAATATTTGTTTTATAAGAATAGATGATTGTAGTACGATTTTATTTGTGATTATTGTTGTGATTCGGAAGAAAACAATAAAAAGTGTTTAACAATTGCCGATCGATGAACGGATAACTAACACCTAATTAGGGTTCATTTTCCGTAGAAACTCTTCTCCGGAAGAACAATATTCCTTGGTAGATGCGTTAGGTTGCCTTATCCCATCAAATCAAACTTTACTTAGAAGGTAGGTATATAGCCTATGTTATAAAAAAAATTGTAAGTGTTTATTAAGTCTGATCTTACTGGAGATAAACACGACCCCCTTTATTCACCACTCTCTCGATCGTTACTAATCAAAATTTAACTGCATTAATTGACCTAATAAACAAACAACTCTGCAAAATTTCAGAAATTTTGGATAAAAAGCATAGGAGTTATTAAGCTTCAAAGTGAGTGAACAAAATCGTGCCCCCCCTCCACACAAACTCATACACAAGCACATACTAACATCCATAAATACAGAAAAGATCTCCGGATTTTTTTGCATTTCTGGACATTTCAAGGTTTCCTGAATCCAAAAATGTAATAATTTTTGGGAATCATTTTTTGACCAATCGCCAAATTCCCAAAATTTTTGACCAATCGCCATAATTTTTGGGAATCATTTTTTGACCAAATAGAAGTTGAAAATATAATTTTAAATTATTAAACTTCGTTACATCGATTGTTTCTATTTCTGAAGACAATTTACATCCAAAATCGATACTAAGAGACTGAATCGATTGGTAAATAATTCTACGTTACTCTTCACAACTAGAAGATTTAAAACTAAATAGTTGGATATAAGGAAGATTATTATTATTATGGGGTAGAGCAAGAATTTCTATGATTCCTTTCTTTAGCCTACTCTCAAGGATCTAGGCTGAAGAAGGCTGAGACATCTTAATCCCTATGGTTCCAGACTTTTGGGACACTCTACATATATATATATATGACAAAAGACTTAAAAGAAATAAGATTTTTTTAGTTTACTTGTATTAACTTCCAAAGAAAGAATAAATTCCTCGTGGTCCATCTGGGCAGACTTGATTCTTTCTAGTCAACTCACTCATGTCTTCAGTCAAAGCGGATGAAATCCTCTTAAGAAGAATTACCAATTCTAACAGAATTGGTATCCTCTGTATAACAGAACATAACATAACTGAAAAAGTAATTAATTTATATAGAATTAGAAATTATCTTTCGAACTTTATTAAATATTTATATAATTAATTTCAATTTCATTAAAGATTTATAAATGATAAAATAAATAAAATATTCAAAAATTAATTGTTCACTTTATAATTGAACAATATGAATTCGAACGTTTTATTATTTAATTAGTCTTCATTTTCTATCATTATATTCCATTAATACGGCAATAATTAGTCGACAGATCCATTGAGAATCGTTGGAAGACATACACAATTAGCATTACATTATTATCTGCACAATTACTTTGAAAGAGCGATTCAACAACCGGCTTGATTAGTTAATGATCAATCACATCGATCGTTTTATCTATTATTCCTTTCTTTAACAACTATAATTAAATTATTTAATTACACATTTTAAATTTCTGTCTTATTAAATTACATTTTTAATCATTAAAACTTATTTTCCTATCGTATAAGAAGTTGAAAATATAATTTTAAATTATTAAACTTCGTTACATCGATTGTTTCTATTTCTGAAGACAATTTACATCCAAAATCGATACTAAGAGACTGAATCGATTGGTAAATAATTCTACGTTACTCTTCACAACTAGAAGATTTAAAACTAAATAGTTGGATATAAGGAAGATTATTATTATTATGGGGTAGAGCAAGAATTTCTATGATTCCTTTCTTTAGCCTACTCTCAAGGATCTAGGCTGAAGAAGGCTGAGACATCTTAATCCCTATGGTTCCAGACTTTTGGGACACTCTACATATATATATATATGACAAAAGACTTAAAAGAAATAAGATTTTTTTAGTTTACTTGTATTAACTTCCAAAGAAAGAATAAATTCCTCGTGGTCCATCTGGGCAGACTTGATTCTTTCTAGTCAACTCACTCATGTCTTCAGTCAAAGCGGATGAAATCCTCTTAAGAAGAATTACCAATTCTAACAGAATTGGTATCCTCTGTATAACAGAACATAACATAACTGAAAAAGTAATTAATTTATATAGAATTAGAAATTATCTTTCGAACTTTATTAAATATTTATATAATTAATTTCAATTTCATTAAAGATTTATAAATGATAAAATAAATAAAATATTCAAAAATTAATTGTTCACTTTATAATTGAACAATATGAATTCGAACGTTTTATTATTTAATTAGTCTTCATTTTCTATCATTATATTCCATTAATACGGCAATAATTAGTCGACAGATCCATTGAGAATCGTTGGAAGACATACACAATTAGCATTACATTATTATCTGCACAATTACTTTGAAAGAGCGATTCAACAACCGGCTTGATTAGTTAATGATCAATCACATCGATCGTTTTATCTATTATTCCTTTCTTTAACAACTATAATTAAATTATTTAATTACACATTTTAAATTTCTGTCTTATTAAATTACATTTTTAATCATTAAAACTTATTTTCCTATCGTATAAGAAGTTGAAAATATAATTTTAAATTATTAAACTTCGTTACATCGATTGTTTCTATTTCTGAAGACAATTTACATCCAAAATCGATACTAAGAGACTGAATCGATTGGTAAATAATTCTACGTTACTCTTCACAACTAGAAGATTTAAAACTAAATAGTTGGATATAAGGAAGATTATTATTATTATGGGGTAGAGCAAGAATTTCTATGATTCCTTTCTTTAGCCTACTCTCAAGGATCTAGGCTGAAGAAGGCTGAGACATCTTAATCCCTATGGTTCCAGACTTTTGGGACACTCTACATATATATATATATGACAAAAGACTTAAAAGAAATAAGATTTTTTTAGTTTACTTGTATTAACTTCCAAAGAAAGAATAAATTCCTCGTGGTCCATCTGGGCAGACTTGATTCTTTCTAGTCAACTCACTCATGTCTTCAGTCAAAGCGGATGAAATCCTCTTAAGAAGAATTACCAATTCTAACAGAATTGGTATCCTCTGTATAACAGAACATAACATAACTGAAAAAGTAATTAATTTATATAGAATTAGAAATTATCTTTCGAACTTTATTAAATATTTATATAATTAATTTCAATTTCATTAAAGATTTATAAATGATAAAATAAATAAAATATTCAAAAATTAATTGTTCACTTTATAATTGAACAATATGAATTCGAACGTTTTATTATTTAATTAGTCTTCATTTTCTATCATTATATTCCATTAATACGGCAATAATTAGTCGACAGATCCATTGAGAATCGTTGGAAGACATACACAATTAGCATTACATTATTATCTGCACAATTACTTTGAAAGAGCGATTCAACAACCGGCTTGATTAGTTAATGATCAATCACATCGATCGTTTTATCTATTATTCCTTTCTTTAACAACTATAATTAAATTATTTAATTACACATTTTAAATTTCTGTCTTATTAAATTACATTTTTAATCATTAAAACTTATTTTCCTATCGTATAAGAAGTTGAAAATATAATTTTAAATTATTAAACTTCGTTACATCGATTGTTTCTATTTCTGAAGACAATTTACATCCAAAATCGATACTAAGAGACTGAATCGATTGGTAAATAATTCTACGTTACTCTTCACAACTAGAAGATTTAAAACTAAATAGTTGGATATAAGGAAGATTATTATTATTATGGGGTAGAGCAAGAATTTCTATGATTCCTTTCTTTAGCCTACTCTCAAGGATCTAGGCTGAAGAAGGCTGAGACATCTTAATCCCTATGGTTCCAGACTTTTGGGACACTCTACATATATATATATATGACAAAAGACTTAAAAGAAATAAGATTTTTTTAGTTTACTTGTATTAACTTCCAAAGAAAGAATAAATTCCTCGTGGTCCATCTGGGCAGACTTGATTCTTTCTAGTCAACTCACTCATGTCTTCAGTCAAAGCGGATGAAATCCTCTTAAGAAGAATTACCAATTCTAACAGAATTGGTATCCTCTGTATAACAGAACATAACATAACTGAAAAAGTAATTAATTTATATAGAATTAGAAATTATCTTTCGAACTTTATTAAATATTTATATAATTAATTTCAATTTCATTAAAGATTTATAAATGATAAAATAAATAAAATATTCAAAAATTAATTGTTCACTTTATAATTGAACAATATGAATTCGAACGTTTTATTATTTAATTAGTCTTCATTTTCTATCATTATATTCCATTAATACGGCAATAATTAGTCGACAGATCCATTGAGAATCGTTGGAAGACATACACAATTAGCATTACATTATTATCTGCACAATTACTTTGAAAGAGCGATTCAACAACCGGCTTGATTAGTTAATGATCAATCACATCGATCGTTTTATCTATTATTCCTTTCTTTAACAACTATAATTAAATTATTTAATTACACATTTTAAATTTCTGTCTTATTAAATTACATTTTTAATCATTAAAACTTATTTTCCTATCGTATAAGAAGTTGAAAATATAATTTTAAATTATTAAACTTCGTTACATCGATTGTTTCTATTTCTGAAGACAATTTACATCCAAAATCGATACTAAGAGACTGAATCGATTGGTAAATAATTCTACGTTACTCTTCACAACTAGAAGATTTAAAACTAAATAGTTGGATATAAGGAAGATTATTATTATTATGGGGTAGAGCAAGAATTTCTATGATTCCTTTCTTTAGCCTACTCTCAAGGATCTAGGCTGAAGAAGGCTGAGACATCTTAATCCCTATGGTTCCAGACTTTTGGGACACTCTACATATATATATATATGACAAAAGACTTAAAAGAAATAAGATTTTTTTAGTTTACTTGTATTAACTTCCAAAGAAAGAATAAATTCCTCGTGGTCCATCTGGGCAGACTTGATTCTTTCTAGTCAACTCACTCATGTCTTCAGTCAAAGCGGATGAAATCCTCTTAAGAAGAATTACCAATTCTAACAGAATTGGTATCCTCTGTATAACAGAACATAACATAACTGAAAAAGTAATTAATTTATATAGAATTAGAAATTATCTTTCGAACTTTATTAAATATTTATATAATTAATTTCAATTTCATTAAAGATTTATAAATGATAAAATAAATAAAATATTCAAAAATTAATTGTTCACTTTATAATTGAACAATATGAATTCGAACGTTTTATTATTTAATTAGTCTTCATTTTCTATCATTATATTCCATTAATACGGCAATAATTAGTCGACAGATCCATTGAGAATCGTTGGAAGACATACACAATTAGCATTACATTATTATCTGCACAATTACTTTGAAAGAGCGATTCAACAACCGGCTTGATTAGTTAATGATCAATCACATCGATCGTTTTATCTATTATTCCTTTCTTTAACAACTATAATTAAATTATTTAATTACACATTTTAAATTTCTGTCTTATTAAATTACATTTTTAATCATTAAAACTTATTTTCCTATCGTATAAGAAGTTGAAAATATAATTTTAAATTATTAAACTTCGTTACATCGATTGTTTCTATTTAATTAAAAATATAAACATTGTTTTAAATAACGTATCATAACACATGGTGGCCGGGAAAGTTAAGCAACTCCTTGTTAGATTTTCTTTTTTAGATGTTTAAAAAATTGTAGACCTATAAATTTCCACTCTCGTCCGTGTGTCTTTTCTTAATCTCAAAAACAGAGGGAATGTCGAGATCAGATGTATAAACCTTAGGAGCAGGAGGCCCCAATTAATTATATAGAACTTTCGATGCAAACCGAAAGTCATGTTATTTCAATTCAAAAATTTTCCTCCGAATGGTATTAGATAGATGACTGGCACGACTCTATTGTTTATGGAAAAGTATGAAATACAGAGTCAAACCATTACTAATTTGGGGTGGAGAGCGTATATTTTAAATTAAATTAAAAATAAGATAAAAAATTGCAGCTCAGTATCAATTCGATCCACAGTGTGTTCGAGGGTGATTGCTAAGGGAGATAGATACCTACCTCAATAGGAACTGGTAAAATCTTAAAAAATTCAAAGCCTGTGCACGAATATATATCGTCAAGTTTAGGCTGTCAAACTACAATCTAAGCGGTTATAGACAAATAGTATTAAAATGTAATAGTTTTTACACAGTAAATTTATGATATGTCTGTATTAAATAGACTGCTAATTAATCCCAATTGATTTTACATAATTCTGAAGCTAATTAACCTGATTATTAAACATAAACAATTTCTTTGAAAGATATTTCGATAATAATAAAGTGAGCAATTCCTAAATATTTGTTTTATAAGAATAGATGATTGTAGTACGATTTTATTTGTGATTATTGTTGTGATTCGGAAGAAAACAATAAAAAGTGTTTAACAATTGCCGATCGATGAACGGATAACTAACACCTAATTAGGGTTCATTTTCCGTAGAAACTCTTCTCCGGAAGAACAATATTCCTTGGTAGATGCGTTAGGTTGCCTTATCCCATCAAATCAAACTTTACTTAGAAGGTAGGTATATAGCCTATGTTATAAAAAAAATTGTAAGTGTTTATTAAGTCTGATCTTACTGGAGATAAACACGACCCCCTTTATTCACCACTCTCTCGATCGTTACTAATCAAAATTTAACTGCATTAATTGACCTAATAAACAAACAACTCTGCAAAATTTCAGAAATTTTGGATAAAAAGCATAGGAGTTATTAAGCTTCAAAGTGAGTGAACAAAATCGTGCCCCCCCTCCACACAAACTCATACACAAGCACATACTAACATCCATAAATACAGAAAAGATCTCCGGATTTTTTTGCATTTCTGGACATTTCAAGGTTTCCTGAATCCTAAAATGTAATAATTTTTGGGAATCATTTTTTGACCAATCGCCAAATTCCCAAAATTTTTGACCAATCGCCATAATTTTTGGGAATCATTTTTTGACCAAATAGAAGTTGAAAATATAATTTTAAATTATTAAACTTCGTTACATCGATTGTTTCTATTTCTGAAGACANTCCGTTTTTTTTTTTTTTTTTTTTTGGAAATGTAAATCGCTATTTTTTTAAAGAGAATAAATTATTTCTCATGAATTTTAAATATAATATGAATACGTTATAAACATATCAAGTTACTTTTTATTTATTTATTTGAGAAATTTAAGAATTATTTATACTGTAAATAATAATTTCAATTCTTCCAGATTCTTCATAAGGTGTAATATAAAATTTTATTTTATTTGATAATTAAATTAATTATTCTTTCATATAAATAACTTATACAGCATTTAAAACGTATAAATGATTTACTAATGGCACTCAGTAAAAATTTATATGTGACCCACCAATTGCCTATGAATAAAACCACTGAACACTGGTGGGTTTGTACCTGACAAACCGGTTTACCATATGGAGTTTTTCAGTCACTAATATTATATTAAAGTTCACTTGAAGAAAAGTAAAAACAAACTAACAGTAAACTAACAGTAAATTAACAGCGTTACATAATATCTTTCAGCAAATGGTCTCACTGTTTGTATCATATGACATCTTTACCAAGACAATAAGTGGCTTATCTTCGACTTCATATTACTCAACTGTAAATTTACTAAACCAATCGTAAATTGTAGATTTGGAGACGACATTCTTGCCAAACGATTGCACCATGCGACAATAAAATTCAGATAATTTTATACCAAATTGATAATCGTAAAGTGCACGTGTGTAAATTTGGTCACGAAAAAGCATTGGATTTTGAAGTTAGTATTGCCACACACAATCTTTTTTTTTTTTTTACTTATGATTCTGTATCTCAATGCCCTTCATTTACATACTCCACAAGAATCTTCTAGATGCTATCTGTTGGAGAACAATTTTGAATATATTCTACAGAGGTCTAGAAAATATCAGAAATTTTTTTATTAATTCAATATTTTAGTATATATTCACATTTAATCTTCAGATACAAAGTGATCGAGGCCATTAAAGCTTCAAACTACCGCTCTGGGATCCAGGATCTGATCCGGAAGAGTTGTTATGTTGGACCACGTCCCTCATCACTTTATCGCCTTTATTGTGAACCTGGAGATTACACGATGGTCTTGTTATAAACGCCCTTTTAGATCCCATAAAACAGTCCCCGTGGCAAAAAGAAGTTCCTCAAAATAAATATAAATAATAATATAAAAAATTTAATATTTTTTAAAATAAAATTCCAAGAAAACCTCATTTTTATATTAAAAGTGAAGAACAGAAACTGAATTAATTCAATTTATAAAAAAAATTTTTCTAATTGCTGTATTTTTTTATCATTTATCTACTTATATTTTAATGTTCGCTTAAATTTTAAATTTAATAATATTTGTAAGTTTTAAACAATCAATATTCAAATTAAATTTGAAGAGAAGATTACTGAAGACATACATAAAATTGTCTTTTACATCGTTGGAAAGTAAGTCTATATTCGTTTTCAATAGTATTGAGCTCAATTAAATATACATTTCACGCCAAAAAAATTATACAATTAAAAAAGAACATGCAAATTTGTTTGTTATAATATAATATAGACTATAGTTTTAGTTTTATGTGTGCAACTAAGCATACAAGTAGCCTGTATTATCATTGTAGCATCTTTTATTTCATTCTAATCAATACCATGAAGTCTCAAATCGTCTATAAATATACTGTGTCAAATTCTCTTGTCTACTTCTCTTACTTTTGTCATTTATTGCTATTAACTCAATTGCAGTTCTGGGGGTCGTCAGTCTTTCAATTTTACAATATGTCCTGTAAGATGTAATTGGTACTAATAATAAAATATATATATATATATATATCTCGATTAACTGACTTATGGGCCACCCTATTTATTGTGGCTCTTCAGTTAACATTTTTTTTGGTTAAAACGTCGAATTTCGATAGATTTTCTTTTTATTAAATATTTTATTTCTTCAAAATATATCTCAAAAATATGTGAAAATTCGAATGTATTGTAGAATTTTCAAGAGTTAAGTGTCTATAATATATTCAAAAATAAAATGAAACAAATTTGAAATGTTGTAGACTATATAAAGTAAACAAAATTAAGACTTCGAGAAGTACTCTAAAAACACTAGATAACAACAAGTAAATGAAATTGTGTAATTTTCATTAGTTAACTTATTGGAAATTCTCTGGAAAATTAAATAGTGTGGTATGCAATGGCCGAATTAATCACATTACTAAACATTAGTATTTGGTTGCGTGTTCGCACCTGACGAATTAGTGGTGTTCAGTAGTGTTAGACATGTGAAGAAAATCCGGAGAGTTGAACGTGGCTGGCCACGTTCAGTTTTCCTTTCAGCACAGACTTCTCCACGTGTTTTCTTCACGTGTCTAACACATAAATATAGGCTTTCTTGTACTGTTTTTAAAATGTATTTTTCGTTATCTTAAAACAATTTACAGTTTTTCTTCATGTTATAAACGTCCATATTATAAATTCCCATGTCTCTCGTTATAATTTATATATATATATATATAATTGAATTCACATTTGTCTGCCTGTCTGTTCGGATATCAAGTGAAAACGTCTGAATTCTTTTCATATTATAGAATATATTTAGAGTAAATTCCGATTACAAGTTTATTAAAAGTTGGCTACGTCTTTATATTTTTATATGAATTTAATATATCATTTTCACCAGCGAAACAGAACATCTCACCAAATTAATATAATAAAAGATTTTGTTGTAAGTTTTAATAATTCAATTCATATCTTAAGAGAAATTTAATGAAGAGTTTCTCTATTCAATCTAAATAATTATGAAACGTATTTGAAAGGCAATTAATATTTAATTAAAATAAGAATTGACGTATTGATTGATTTTTAATTTAAATTCAATATAAATGCAGACTGTTATTTAAGGATATTATCAATATTATATAAAAGATAAAAGTAAAAACAATATTTAGTTTATAAATTAAATTATTTCCTGTACAGTAATATAAAATTCATCGAAGAAAGCTGTAAATTGCGGACTTTATAGTCCATTTGATGTATTTTACACGAAAACNTTTTTTTTTTTTTACTTATGATTCTGTATCTCAATGCCCTTCATTTACATACTCCACAAGAATCTTCTAGATGCTATCTGTTGGAGAACAATTTTGAATATATTCTACAGAGGTCTAGAAAATATCAGAAATTTTTTTATTAATTCAATATTTTAGTATATATTCACATTTAATCTTCAGATACAAAGTGATCGAGGCCATTAAAGCTTCAAACTACCGCTCTGGGATCCAGGATCTGATCCGGAAGAGTTGTTATGTTGGACCACGTCCCTCATCACTTTATCGCCTTTATTGTGAACCTGGAGATTACACGATGGTCTTGTTATAAACGCCCTTTTAGATCCCATAAAACAGTCCCCGTGGCAAAAAGAAGTTCCTCAAAATAAATATAAATAATAATATAAAAAATTTAATATTTTTTAAAATAAAATTCCAAGAAAACCTCATTTTTATATTAAAAGTGAAGAACAGAAACTGAATTAATTCAATTTATAAAAAAAATTTTTCTAATTGCTGTATTTTTTTATCATTTATCTACTTATATTTTAATGTTCGCTTAAATTTTAAATTTAATAATATTTGTAAGTTTTAAACAATCAATATTCAAATTAAATTTGAAGAGAAGATTACTGAAGACATACATAAAATTGTCTTTTACATCGTTGGAAAGTAAGTCTATATTCGTTTTCAACAGTATTGAGCTCAATTAAATATACATTTCACGCCAAAAAAATTATACAATTAAAAAAGAACATGCAAATTTGTTTGTTATAATATAATATAGACTATAGTTTTAGTTTTATGTGTGCAACTAAGCATACAAGTAGCCTGTATTATCATTGTAGCATCTTTTATTTCATTCTAATCAATACCATGAAGTCTCAAATCGTCTATAAATATACTGTGTCAAATTCTCTTGTCTACTTCTCTTACTTTTGTCATTTATTGCTATTAACTCAATTGCAGTTCTGGGGGTCGTCAGTCTTTCAATTTTACAATATGTCCAGTAAGATGTAATTGGTACTAATAATAAAATATATATATATATATATCTCGATTAACTGACTTATGGGCCACCCTATTTATTGTGGCTCTTCAGTTAACATTTTTTTTGGTTAAAACGTCGAATTTCGATAGATTTTCTTTTTATTAAATATTTTATTTCTTCAAAATATATCTCAAAAATATGTGAAAATTCGAATGTATTGTAGAATTTTCAAGAGTTAAGTGTCTATAATATATTCAAAAATAAAATGAAACAAATTTGAAATGTTGTAGACTATATAAAGTAAACAAAATTAAGACTTCGAGAAGTACTCTAAAAACACTAGATAACAACAAGTAAATGAAATTGTGTAATTTTCATTAGTTAACTTATTGGAAATTCTCTGGAAAATTAAATAGTGTGGTATGCAATGGCCGAATTAATCACATTACTAAACATTAGTATTTGGTTGCGTGTTCGCACCTGACGAATTAGTGGTGTTCAGTAGTGTTAGACATGTGAAGAAAATCCGGAGAGTTGAACGTGGCTTGCCACGTTCAGTTTTCCTTTCAGCACAGACTTCTCCACGTGTTTTCTTCACGTGTCTAACACATAAATATAGGCTTTCTTGTACTGTTTTTAAAATGTATTTTTCGTTATCTTAAAACAATTTACAGTTTTTCTTCATGTTATAAACGTCCATATTATAAATTCCCATGTCTCTCGTTATAATTTATATATATANAAATAAAATTCCAAGAAAACCTCATTTTTATATTAAAAGTGAAGAACAGAAACTGAATTAATTCAATTTATAAAAAAAAATTTTCTAATTGCTGTATTTTTTTATCATTTATCTACTTATATTTTAATGTTCGCTTAAATTTTAAATTTAATAATATTTGTAAGTTTTAAACAATCAATATTCAAATTAAATTTGAAGAGAAGATTACTGAAGACATACATAAAATTGTCTTTTACATCGTTGGAAAGTAAGTCTATATTCGTTTTCAATAGTATTGAGCTCAATTAAATATACATTTCACGCCAAAAAAATTATACAATTAAAAAAGAACATGCAAATTTGTTTGTTATAATATAATATAGACTATAGTTTTAGTTTTATGTGTGCAACTAAGCATACAAGTAGCCTGTATTATCATTGTAGCATCTTTTATTTCATTCTAATCAATACCATGAAGTCTCAAATCGTCTATAAATATACTGTGTCAAATTCTCTTGTCTACTTCTCTTACTTTTGTCATTTATTGCTATTAACTCAATTGCAGTTCTGGGGGTCGTCAGTCTTTCAATTTTACAATATGTCCAGTAAGATGTAATTGGTACTAATAATAAAATATATATATATATATATCTCGATTAACTGACTTATGGGCCACCCTATTTATTGTGGCTCTTCAGTTAACATTTTTTTTGGTTAAAACGTCGAATTTCGATAGATTTTCTTTTTATTAAATATTTTATTTCTTCAAAATATATCTCAAAAATATGTGAAAATTCGAATGTATTGTAGAATTTTCAAGAGTTAAGTGTCTATAATATATTCAAAAATAAAATGAAACAAATTTGAAATGTTGTAGACTATATAAAGTAAACAAAATTAAGACTTCGAGAAGTACTCTAAAAACACTAGATAACAACAAGTAAATGAAATTGTGTAATTTTCATTAGTTAACTTATTGGAAATTCTCTGGAAAATTAAATAGTGTGGTATGCAATGGCCGAATTAATCACATTACTAAACATTAGTATTTGGTTGCGTGTTCGCACCTGACGAATTAGTGGTGTTCAGTAGTGTTAGACATGTGAAGAAAATCCGGAGAGTTGAACGTGGCTGGCCACGTTCAGTTTTCCTTTCAGCACAGACTTCTCCACGTGTTTTCTTCACGTGTCTAACACATAAATATAGGCTTTCTTGTACTGTTTTTAAAATGTATTTTTCGTTATCTTAAAACAATTTACAGTTTTTCTTCATGTTATAAACGTCCATATTATAAATTCCCATGTCTCTCGTTATAATTTATATATATATATATATAATTGAATTCACATTTGTCTGCCTGTCTGTTCGGATATCAAGTGAAAACGTCTGAATTCTTTTCATATTATAGAATATATTTAGAGTAAATTCCGATTACAAGTTTATTAAAAGTTGGCTACGTCTTTATATTTTTATATGAATTTAATATATCATTTTCACCAGCGAAACAGAACATCTCACCAAATTAATATAATAAAAGATTTTGTTGTAAGTTTTAATAATTCAATTCATATCTTAAGAGAAATTTAATGAAGAGTTTCTCTATTCAATCTAAATAATTATGAAACGTATTTGAAAGGCAATTAATATTTAATTAAAATAAGAATTGACGTATTGATTGATTTTTAATTTAAATTCAATATAAATGCAGACTGTTATTTAAGGATATTATCAATATTATATAAAAGATAAAAGTAAAAACAATATTTAGTTTATAAATTAAATTATTTCCTGTACAGTAATATAAAATTCATCGAAGAAAGCTGTAAATTGCGGACTTTATAGTCCATTTGATGTATTTTACACGAAAACACGTTGAATATTTCTTCGTCTCTTAGGTGGTCTTTTAGTGAATGGTTGCATGTTGGATCGGTTCTTGTGCAACTGACGTCTTGTCATTGCAATCTTCGTTGATAAGAAAGTCAAAAAGAAGCTAACAGAGAAAGGAAAGAAAGAAAACAAGAACTGCTTAAGGTTTACACAGTGAAAAAACATCAAAGTTGGAGTGGAATTGCTGAAACAACTGTTTCTGATTGTTCATTTCCCCCCCCCCTTTTACACGATTATTTTCAGTTTGTTGAATCGCAACTTTTAATTCTCTAGATGAAAATTTTCTTTTCTTCATAATCAAATTTATGATTTTCTTTAAAATTTAGCTCATAAATTGCTTTATCTGAAGTTTTATTAATAAATACGAGTAATATTTTCAATTAAAAAAAATGCTTTTGATACGTAAGAAAAAATGAGAGAGAAAGAGTTAATGTTTTTCTTCGACGTTTTTCCTTTAAAAAATATATATAAAAAAATCAAATTTCAATATTTCATAGTGTATAATACAACAAAACGTTTTTCAATTGTCATATTTTATCGTAAATTTGCTATTGCAATATTATAGGAGATTTGAAACAGTCCTATTATTTGTAAAAAAAATAAATTTCAGCGAAAGGATATATATAAACTAGTGATTTGATACGAAGAAAGCAATGACAATAAATCACTGATAGAGAAGAGATCACTTTCTTAAACGACTTATTGAATTGTTTGGAAGTATTTCTTTAAATATATTATAGTAAATCTACTACAGAAAACATTCTTTCTCTTTACCATTTCCATGGCATCCATTTGAAATTTATTTTACAGTTTTTACTTTAAAATAAATGGTACATACTATATTTTGCCTATTTTTAGTTTTATTTATATATATTATATTAAACTGCTTTGTATATTTTTATATATTTAACTTTTTATCTCTTTCTTTCATATTTAAGCCAAGAAATATCTAGAGTTACAGTATATAATCAGATTTATAATGTGACATACGATTTATAAAGCTAATTTAAATTACTATATCAGTAACTAGTGTATCAATATATAATAATATAGTATCTGTTATATATGTATTTATAAGGATTATTTAATACTTTAAACTAAATGGTTGGCCTGTCAGTTATGGCAATTAGTTTTATATACGTTTGTCTTATATGTATAGTGCTATACAAGAGTATATACTTGATGGAATAAGGTAATTCAAATGTGAATGGGCGATCTATCAACGTAAATTGCTACACAAGAATACTTTCTATTTCTATTTAGATGATAAACACGTGAATAAAAATCATGCAGCCAGCACGTTGATGATAAAGCGTGAACTCGTAATTAGTATCTAATGGTTTTATCCTTTCATCTACTTATGACAGAGAATATTTTTAGTCAATATATAAATTTTAATATAAAATAATATTTTATATTTCAATCTTCTAAAATATTTTAAATTTATTATTTAGAGAAGGAAGAAAATATTTANAGTATTTTTTTTTTTCTTTTCTCATTTCAGTCATTCTAATCCAGATAAACTGCATTTAACTTGACAATTAATAACAGGATTTTGTATAAAATCTTTTATTAAATCTCTTAAATCCTGTTATTAATCTTAATATTCTGACGTTTATTATCTCTTTATCATCTAAATCTCTTTCTTTTCATTATATTCGTGTTGATTTTAATTCAATTTTATAAATTATTATTTCATAAAATTAAGCTAAAAGTGTGCAATTTGCTATTGAAATTTTAGTTAATGAAAGAGTTAAAGTAACACGATATTTTTTTATTTATAGAAAATATTATTAATTTTTATAATAAAGACATTGTTATTGGAGAGATATAGAGTCAAGGCATCGTATGCCATCTCTATTGTTGTCAGTTGAAAAGTAATTAAGAAACCCGAGAAGAAGGATCAATATTGCATTTAGTAAGTGAATAAAGAAAAGTCTCTTTTATTCTCCTGACTAATCGTTCTTTCTCTTTCAAAAAATATAAAAGTTAAATTTATTAGACATTAAATACTTTTAACATTATATTAAAGAATAAGTTTAAAAATTAATATTTAAGATATTAAAAAGTGTACAATTGACACATGATGTAAGACGTATGCGATTTCTTATTTAAAAAAAAATGTCTTTAAATTACAATTCTTAAAAATTCTAGCGAATTGTACAGTTATAATCATGTATAATCTTTGTACAATATCTTATCAATAATTGTCTTAAAGAGGTAATATTACAGAAGACTTATAACCAATTGAATATTCCTAATTACTTATTTAATACAGTATTTAAAAAAATGCTTTATATCATGAAATAATAGAAGAAATATTTAAAAAATTAAAATAAAAAAGATTAATGTATTAACAAGAATTATCTGCAGTAATATATTTTTTTTAGAAAAGCTGAGACTTTTTAGTATTGATTGAAATGAATGTAGCACGTTGCAGCAGATGATACGGGATGAAGAGCATTTTGCTTCCCCATAAGGCTAGTTGCACATGTGAAACTAAAACAAATTTCGGTTCCTAATTACTGTTCCTTTCAATCATTTCTAAAAATGTATTTTAGTAAATGGATTTTTATATTATTACTATTATGACGAGCACGTGTTTTCTACTAAAGCAAAGTCTTGCCATGATGGAGTGAATGAAACCATTAGTTCATTCTGAGTTCCACGAAGAAACGTCTTTCCGGGAGCCATCCTCTTTTTATACGATATAGCACTAGATAGGCTCCGGGTGATGTCTTGTGAGAGAACTTTCTACGGGAAAGTAAGTATTTATGTGCTAGACATGTGAAAAATCAGTGAAAATTTGCTTAGGCCAGCCTGTTGTGGGCGCCAGTTCAAGATTAATGTTCAGTGGCTTAATTCACTCGGCCACTGCAAATTTTTAATCATGAAAAAATCCTCTCTCTAATGATAGAGTCGGGAATTTAGCATAGTTTCTGTTACCAAACGTTTTTACTTATGTGAAAATAAATAAAAATAAATCGATTCTCAATTATAAAAAGTAAATAAACGCAAGAAAAAGTCGAAATTTTGCAAAAAAAAAAAAAACTTACTTTGAACATTAACGTTAATCAATATGCAAAAGTTTATTTTAATTTATTATATACTATTATATTACAAAGGAACGAAATAAAAATTTTAAGTTGGTGTTAAACTAATTTTAAATGGAAAGGTTTATACGAAGGGGTGGATGATAATATATAAGAAATATATGAAAAATGTAATTAAATGTTCTTGTCAGATGCATTACAAATGAATTATTATAGAAATAAGTGAATATATGATGATGGAGTAATGAATTTTAATTAAATTTATACATTTAAAAGCAATGTAATTTCCCTTACTCAAATAAATTATATTTCTCGGCAAGAATAAGGTGTTAAGTATTTGTATATGTTTAAGATAAACATTTATTAAAAGTAAATAAATAAATATTATACAATATTTTAATTTTATTTCTTATTAGATTCAATTAACTACAAAATAGAGACTTTACACGGGATAAAGTTTTTTTTTTTGTATAAGTAACAACTTTCTATTACACGGAAATTGCATTCTATGTTCTCGTGAATAAGAAAATATGTAGGAAAAGTTTTATTCAACTGCATAATGCGAAAAAAAATTGAATTTCTGGCAAGAAATTGTCATTTTTATATACGCTGACATTTACAATTCAAGGAAGATTGAGATAAAATGGTTATATATAAGGTAGGACACTGTAATAATAAAATCTATTTTTCTAGAAAACAAACTTCGTTTTTTGGCTATTGATAGATACAATTGATTCAATGTTTCTATTAATAGTATTCAATGTGGATCTAAATATCGTTAGGGATCCATTATGTCAGAGTACTGTCAGAGTTTCTATTTACTCTATTGATCTATCAATAGAACAAATTACTTCTCAAACTAATACAAAATCCAGTAATTATAATAAATCGAAAAGCACAACAAAAAATATCATAAATCTTAATAAATAAATAAATAAATAACACAACTTTTGCTGAAGATTGTAGAAAGCTTTCCAGTCATATTAGAGTTAAAATTCTTATAAAGAAATGAAGAAAGATATTGCTCACCCCTGTATAATACTTTCTTGTAATCTGACATTTACTCAGAATAAAAGAAAAAAACGTATTATCTGTAAATTACTATCTGATTTATACTCGGCTTTACTTTTACATTTTTATCCTCGATTGTCAGTTTTAAGTCCAAG
The DNA here is from genome assembly GCF_000671375.1 of Centruroides sculpturatus. Lineage (NCBI taxonomy): Eukaryota > Metazoa > Arthropoda > Arachnida > Scorpiones > Buthidae > Centruroides > Centruroides sculpturatus. Next base: position 343,518 of record NW_019384501.1, on the reverse strand, counting down.
GTTACTCTTTGTTACAAAATCAATATTCAATCTTACTACACTTTCATTAAATTATTCATCCAATATTATCAGTTCTACTGGTATAAGAAATACAATATTATGGAATATTTTATAAAATAGGGGTTATAAATTAATTTTAAAAACTTCATTATTAAATTATCAAAGTAGTGTGATATTTGTTGTTTTAAAATTCGTAGAAATATATTAATTATTCCAATTATTATTTATTAAAATTATCATCATCAATTATTGAAATTTATTTAGAGATTTTATATGATATTTTTTGGAACTTTTAAAAGTATTTTTTTTTTTCTTTTCTCATTTCAGTCATTCTAATCCAGATAAACTGCATTTAACTTGACAATTAATAACAGGATTTTGTATAAAATCTTTTATTAAATCTCTTAAATCCTTCTATTAATCTTAATATTCTGACGTTTNAAAAAATATCAGAAAGATTTATGGTATCAAAACGACTAAGACAGAGATGTATCTCACCAACTTTATTTAAAATCTACGTATAAGCAGTATTGAAAATACGGAAAAAGAAATGTTGTAATATGGGAATAAATATTAACGGTAAGCTGAACCGTACAATGCAATTCGCAGATGATCAGGTGGTAATGGCAGAAGATGAAGATGATATGGAATACATGACAAGAAAAATAGAAAAGGAGTACAGTCGACCCCCCTATAACACTGTTGACTATTCCGTTTTATATGAATTCCATTTTGTACGAGTCACTTCGATTTTACAAATACGTGAGCCCTTCACAACCCGGCACACGTATTTGTAAAATCTAAGTGACTCGTACAATATGGAATTCATATAAAACAGAATAATCAACAGTGTTATGGGGGGTCGACTGTAATTAATTAATTAATAATTAAATAAAGCGTTTAATTGGGATTACAAACAATTTTCTACATAATTATTTAATTAATTAAAAAAAAAGTCCAGCAAGAAGTTGCTTAACTTTCCCGACAAAATTTGGTGGAGCCGTTTGTTATTATATTTTATTAAAAAGTTTTTATATTTTTAACTATTGTAAAATAAACAAAAAGATTAATTTTGACGGTTAGGGATGGGTTTTATAAAAACTTGTAAATGATAATAACGAGTAAAATCCGAACCTACTGAAGTTAGAAACGACCTCCTTTATCTCAAATTTAACATCAATCCCTCTAATAAAGAAACCTCCCTGAAAAATTTTAGAAATTTTATACAAAAAGCATAGAAGCTTCAAACAGGGTGAACAAAAATCGCGCTCTCCACATACATACAAACATCCATACATACAGAAAAAACCCAATTTTTTTTTTTGCATTTCTTGATGTTCAAAGGTGCCCTGAGCCCAAAATCTTGGGGGGGGGTCAATTTTTGATCGATCGCCATACTTTCCATGTATAACAGCCGGAAAAGTAAAAATTATTTTGTTGGCTATATTTAAATATTTTTCATTTGAATTTTAATGAAGAAAAATAACATTTAACATTTAAAAATGATTAAATTACATTTTATTACAGATGAAAAGTCTTGCTAATTAGATATATAAGATATTTATACAGTATAAGCATTCTCAGCTCATTTCACACTAAATTAATTCGAATTTTATGCAATTTTTATATAATGTTATCTCGTTAAAATTGCTTATTTTTATTTCAAATTACTTCTAGATTAACTTTGCTTTAAAAAAATAAAAAAAAGTGGTCTAAATATATACGGAAATATATAAATAAAAATTTTATAATATTTTATACTTTTATAATTTACATTTAATATTAAAAATCTTTAGCAATTTTGTATAGTTACAACGTAAAATGTAAAGAAAAAATATATAATTTCTTTCTTTATTCGTCTTTTTCTCGAACCAGTGAATTGTGAAATAACATTTTCTAATACCAAAGAAATTTTTGTCACTGTAACAAAAGTTTCTCTTCTCTGTTAAAAGAATTGTTGGCATATTGTTTCTGTTATCTTCAACCCTATCAAGTGTTAACCGTACAATAGAGCCAGTCCACAGGCTGACAGAAGCCTCTCCAGAACTTAATCGTTCCCGAAAACCAAACTAGTAGGCTCCACGCTTTGTGTATCCTGTGTTTACTGTGTTTTCCAACTAAACTGTATACAAAAATATATTTATTCCAGCAAGAACAGCCATCTTAAAAATCATACCACGAGATGATAATAATAACGTCACTAGTAAAATTTAGCATAGCAAAACCAGGTGACTGAACTAGTTAGAATTCTAATAGTGCGAGGCATTAAGGAGTAGTTAAGAATAATGTTCAACATTGCAAATATAACTAGACTAAAAGAATTATGCAATACGGAACACGGTTTTGAACAATAAGAGTACATACTAAGCAACATTCCTTATATCAGTAAACAGTCTCTGCAGAAGGCATGCCCCATACGGAACGAATAAATACGTTATTTCGTGTATTTTCCTGTAAACTCCCTAGTGGAAGTATTATTATTATTATTATTATTATTTTTGAGTAAGGTTCATAAGATGTCTTAATTTAAGGCTGTTCCTTCGTTTATAATATTTCATGTTTAATTAATTTTAATTATTATATATATTAATTATTGTATATGTTAGCGTGTGTGGGGGCATGATTGTGTTTACCCATTTTGAAATTTAATAACTCCTGTACTTTTTGTCGAAATTTCTAAAATATTGCAGGGAGGTTTGTGTATTAGGGGATGGATGCCATTAAGTTTTAGTGGTTAAAAGTCAAGAAACTGGGAAGATATAGAGAATCATGTATCAGATCTCGAATGGGGTCGGATTTACTAAACTCTTACGTAAGATATGGTTATATCAATCAAATATGGTTTATATAAATTTATGGTTATATAAATCAAATAGTGTGATATAACAAATATTAAAACAAAAACCACGTAAAGACATTGGATATTTTAGCCTACAATTGTAATGTTTATCGCGATACTCGGATAGCCGTTTCCTAGGATAACACTCTCGATTCCACGCAGACAATTGCTATATACTACCTGTCACATTAATGATATAGCACATCTATTTCGCGCTATATTATTGTCACAACAATTAAGTGAATATAATATATACAGGATGATTCAAAAGTCTTTTGAAATACCCTTATATTTTTAAATTATATCCTTATTTATAAGAATTATATTTAATTTATTATTTTGTTAAATTTTTTCTAATAGATTTCGCTACGTGTAAATCAGCAAATCGAATGTAGATATAAATTAATGGATTTAGAGAAAACCAATAGATATTTTGGGATGGGATGTATGTTGTTATGTTATATAGAAGTAGGTAAACGTAACTGTCGAGTTTCGTAGCAATTGGTCCAACGGCCAAGGAGTGTATATCGAACAAACAAGCAAACATTCTTATTTATATACAGGGGATGCAAAAGTAAGTATACAGTTGTTATTATGGAAAAAACATACAGGGAGAAAGTAAGAAGAAAAAACATTTATTTTTATGTACAAATTAAATCATAAATAAGGAATACAATTAAATAATAAGAGAGAAAAATAATAATAATGAACACTAAACATCCCTGTTTCTCAAATTCTAACTGTATAACTACTTTTGCACCCCTGTATGTAAAAATAAAATTACATATGATCAAATATTGTTTTCTATATTTTAGTCAATGCAAAGATAACAGACAAAACAGGTATAGAATACACTAGATCTACCTTTAATTATTTTTAAAATTAAATTCTATTAAATTGTAAATTTATGCTTAGCTAAACATACCACATTTGAACTTGAAATAATTGAAATTTCATCTTCTTGCTCACTGAAATCAAAAGCAGGACAGCGAACTATTCCTGGACTTGAATTATGAGACTGTCCTTTAAATATAAAAAAAAAGAGAAATTTTTTAAAAAGTTGCAAATAATTTAAAAATTACACAAATACAATTATAAATATCATAAGATAGTTTTCTTTCTTTTAAAACCCATTAAAAAGTTATTTGTATACAGCAGTGTTTTTCAACCTTCTTGAATACACAACCCCTTTACAAGTTAAAAAATTCTGGCGACCCCCCAGGGCCATATTATAACTATATTAGTGATTTTAAAAACTACGTATTTAATTTTCTTTCTGTTGAGACCTAAATATCGATCGAAAAACCAATTGTACTGTAAAATAAACAGGCACAGCCTTCTCACTAAAATTGTAGTTTTTTTATTGTAGAATAGGACTTGTTTTTTCTTTTACCCATGACCCCCCATGTAAGGCTTTGCAACCCCCCTGGGGGTCGCAACCCAAGGTTGAAAAACACTGGTATACAATAAATTAATTTATTCAATGTAATATGACATTTTTTAAATAAAGTTGTCTTTTAAAAGCTGGAATTTTTGGATAAAATCATACAAACACACTTTCTGTACATTTGCAGTATTAACTTTACACACCAATGGCCAGGTCATACAATGGGGTGGCCCAGTGGTGAGGGATGGAGCCCCGACATATCCGNGAACGGCTCACGTATTTGTAAAATCTAAGTGACTCGTACAATATGGAATTCATATAAAACAGAATAATCAACAGTGTTATGGGGGGTCGACTGTAATTAATTAATTAATAATTAAATAAAGCGTTTAATTGGGATTACAAACAATTTTCTACATAATTATTTAATTAATTAAAAAAAAAGTCCAGCAAGAAGTTGCTTAACTTTCCCGACAAAATTTGGTGGAGCCGTTTGTTATTATATTTTATTAAAAAGTTTTTATATTTTTAACTATTGTAAAATAAACAAAAAGATTAATTTTGACGGTTAGGGATGGGTTTTATAAAAACTTGTAAATGATAATAACGAGTAAAATCCGAACCTACTGAAGTTAGAAACGACCTCCTTTATCTCAAATTTAACATCAATCCCTCTAATAAAGAAACCTCCCTGAAAAATTTTAGAAATTTTATACAAAAAGCATAGAAGCTTCAAACAGGGTGAACAAAAATCGCGCTCTCCACATACATACAAACATCCATACATACAGAAAAAACCCAATTTTTTTTTTTGCATTTCTTGATGTTCAAAGGTGCCCTGAGCCCAAAATCTTGGGGGGGGGTCAATTTTTGATCGATCGCCATACTTTCCATGTATAACAGCCGGAAAAGTAAAAATTATTTTGTTGGCTATATTTAAATATTTTTCATTTGAATTTTAATGAAGAAAAATAACATTTAACATTTAAAAATGATTAAATTACATTTTATTACAGATGAAAAGTCTTGCTAATTAGATATATAAGATATTTATACAGTATAAGCATTCTCAGCTCATTTCACACTAAATTAATTCGAATTTTATGCAATTTTTATATAATGTTATCTCGTTAAAATTGCTTATTTTTATTTCAAATTACTTCTAGATTAACTTTGCTTTAAAAAAATAAAAAAAAGTGGTCTAAATATATACGGAAATATATAAATAAAAATTTTATAATATTTTATACTTTTATAATTTACATTTAATATTAAAAATCTTTAGCAATTTTGTATAGTTACAACGTAAAATGTAAAGAAAAAATATATAATTTCTTTCTTTATTCGTCTTTTTCTCGAACCAGTGAATTGTGAAATAACATTTTCTAATACCAAAGAAATTTTTGTCACTGTAACAAAAGTTTCTCTTCTCTGTTAAAAGAATTGTTGGCATATTGTTTCTGTTATCTTCAACCCTATCAAGTGTTAACCGTACAATAGAGCCAGTCCACAGGCTGACAGAAGCCTCTCCAGAACTTAATCGTTCCCGAAAACCAAACTAGTAGGCTCCACGCTTTGTGTATCCTGTGTTTACTGTGTTTTCCAACTAAACTGTATACAAAAATATATTTATTCCAGCAAGAACAGCCATCTTAAAAATCATACCACGAGATGATAATAATAACGTCACTAGTAAAATTTAGCATAGCAAAACCAGGTGACTGAACTAGTTAGAATTCTAATAGTGCGAGGCATTAAGGAGTAGTTAAGAATAATGTTCAACATTGCAAATATAACTAGACTAAAAGAATTATGCAATACGGAACACGGTTTTGAACAATAAGAGTACATACTAAGCAACATTCCTTATATCAGTAAACAGTCTCTGCAGAAGGCATGCCCCATACGGAACGAATAAATACGTTATTTCGTGTATTTTCCTGTAAACTCCCTAGTGGAAGTATTATTATTATTATTAGTNAATCCAAAACCAGATGTTCTCAAGGTCACCCAGTTGTGTAAACAATGACTCATCGGTGTTAAATTTCACAGAAGGGCGAAACAAAGGAAGTTAAACTTTGAAGCTTTTTCTTCAAAATTAACGCATTTCTTTCGTTTTTTTCAGTTTTAAGTATTTTTTTATGTTTAATTACATTTATATCAAAAATTGCTAGGAACTAAAGCGATTAAGGTAGATCTAGCTGTCCTTTACATCCATAAATGTTATATGTCATTGGAACAAATGGAGTGTGCTTTGAGCGTTTTACGATTTTTGGAGACTGTCTATACGCGGGCTTCCTAAACAAGCCTATATGTATGTTTGTCCAAGAAATTTTTGGATGAAATACAAACCGCACAACTACAAAATCGCATTAAAATAATCCGCATAAAAAGAGACCTTACAGTAGTCGGTTTCGGGTTCGTGCCTGATCAACAGACTGACCGCATGATTTTTATCACCCGTTTCCCGTAGAAAATCTTTCGAGGAGGCTAACTTTTGGAGTTGCGTTGTCTCATCAATTCACACCAATTCAATTTAAAATCAATTAATGTGTCTAATAATGTTTTTGTAAGTTAAATATTAGATTAAAAAGACAAAGTATTGACCAAGTTTACTCTTATTTTTATATTTTTTCAGAGCAGCTACAATAAATTTTGTGATGAAGATATATTTGATACTCCTAGTAAGAATTTCTTGAATAATTTCTAATTTAAAATAGTCTACAAAATATTTATCTGAATTATTTATTTTTTCTCAGATTGGTGTCGCTTTAATAGCGATTTCTTCCGCTCAAAGTGAGTCACATTTTAATATTTAGAAGTTAATTAATATTGAAACTGGAGAGAAAATTTTGCATTTCTTTTCAGAAAAGAGCGAGTGCCAGGAACACAGAGAAAAGGCGAGTAAGAGTTCTGCACCGGTTAAAGTAGTGCCCATTTGCGAATCGAATGGTGATTACGCGGCTTTACAATGTCACAACGAAGGAAAGTTCTGTTCCTGTTGGCGCAAAGACGGCACACCCATAACTCAACCCTCTACAAAAATTAAATCTTGCGTTTGCCACCGCGATAGAGACGACAAATTGAAAAACTGTAAGTTAATTATAATTTTCTAACATATTTAGAAGAACATTTTCAACATTCTGAAGTAAATGATCTCTTTCAGATTTATTCTTTTTTTCTTCCCTTGAATTATTTATATTCTTCTGAAATTTCTTGCATCGAGAAAATTGTTTACTGTAAAATATGACAACTGACAATATTTTATTATAAGCTTACTTTTATATTGTAATATATATAATTGTTTACTAGGAAAATATTGTTAGATATAATGGCGAAAAAATATTTTTATTTTATTCTTTGTGTATATTCTCAACTTGGACGTTATTTATTAATAGGACTTCATATACTGGTGAATTTTCTGAAAGAGAGGAGATCTTAAAAATCAAAACAAAATATTTTTTTTCTACCTGAAAGTCCAAGTAGACAATATATTACACAGAAAAGTAAATAGTAAAAACAAAGAGGCAAAAAACAATTAATTTTTATTCTATTTTTACATCGTGTGAATTGGTTATGGATCGCACTCATAGTTATAGCCCCAGAATCAGAAGCAGAAAGAAGAGTTAAATGTTAGAATGAGGAGGAAATAAAGTAAGATAGGATGGGGGAAGAGACCATAGGTACATGGAACCTATGGGCGCCTTCATCGCGTTTATTAAAAGACAAATATATGCATATAGTTTGTACGGTGTTACATAATATACAATAAACAAACATATATTAATAATTATAGAGCTAAACTGACAATTGGATGCATATGAGGAATAATAATACAGTAGACCCTCCTATAACGCGGGTTCCAATAACGTAGATTCCTATGACGCGGCGAAAAAATTGTGGCAGTATTCGTATAACGGGACGCGTAAAACGCGGTAAAACGTCATTGCCAACTCGTCATCGCGGACAAGCAGCCGAACTATTTTCCGCCGTCTAGCGCCACGCTACGGAGAGTTTGGGAGGGTAAGTTGAGTTTAACTATCGTCTGTACAGTATTATATATAAATTATATATAAATTAGGTACTGTACNTTAAGATATTAAAAAGTGTACAATTGACACATGATGTAAGACGTATGCGATTTCTTATTTAAAAAAAAATGTCTTTAAATTACAATTCTTAAAAATTCTAGCGAATTGTACAGTTATAATCATGTATAATCTTTGTACAATATCTTATCAATAATTGTCTTAAAGAGGTAATATTACAGAAGACTTATAACCAATTGAATATTCCTAATTACTTATTTAATACAGTATTTAAAAAAATGCTTTATATCATGAAATAATAGAAGAAATATTTAAAAAATTAAAATAAAAAAGATTAATGTATTAACAAGAATTATCTGCAGTAATATATTTTTTTTAGAAAAGCTGAGACTTTTTAGTATTGATTGAAATGAATGTAGCACGTTGCAGCAGATGATACGGGATGAAGAGCATTTTGCTTCCCCATAAGGCTAGTTGCACATGTGAAACTAAAACAAATTTCGGTTCCTAATTACTGTTCCTTTCAATCATTTCTAAAAATGTATTTTAGTAAATGGATTTTTATATTATTACTATTATGACGAGCACGTGTTTTCTACTAAAGCAAAGTCTTGCCATGATGGAGTGAATGAAACCATTAGTTCATTCTGAGTTCCACGAAGAAACGTCTTTCCGGGAGCCATCCTCTTTTTATACGATATAGCACTAGATAGGCTCCGGGTGATGTCTTGTGAGAGAACTTTCTACGGGAAAGTAAGTATTTATGTGCTAGACATGTGAAAAATCAGTGAAAATTTGCTTAGGCCAGCCTGTTGTGGGCGCCAGTTCAAGATTAATGTTCAGTGGCTTAATTCACTCGGCCACTGCAAATTTTTAATCATGAAAAAATCCTCTCTCTAATGATAGAGTCGGGAATTTAGCATAGTTTCTGTTACCAAACGTTTTTACTTATGTGAAAATAAATAAAAATAAATCGATTCTCAATTATAAAAAGTAAATAAACGCAAGAAAAAGTCGAAATTTTGCAAAAAAAAAAAAAACTTACTTTGAACATTAACGTTAATCAATATGCAAAAGTTTATTTTAATTTATTATATACTATTATATTACAAAGGAACGAAATAAAAATTTTAAGTTGGTGTTAAACTAATTTTAAATGGAAAGGTTTATACGAAGGGGTGGATGATAATATATAAGAAATATATGAAAAATGTAATTAAATGTTCTTGTCAGATGCATTACAAATGAATTATTATAGAAATAAGTGAATATATGATGATGGAGTAATGAATTTTAATTAAATTTATACATTTAAAAGCAATGTAATTTCCCTTACAAGATGCAGAAAGTCAACAGTTCAATAAGACAAATTTAAATGTATTATATGTAAATATAATATATTTAAACTTTAATTAAATGTAAATATATAATTTTGAGTAATGTATTCATGTATAAAAATAGCAATTTGATATGTATATTGTTTAAAATGTAATGATTAAATAACTGAACTTCGAAATAAATTATTATTATTATTATTATTTTTGAGTAATGTTCATAAGATGTCTTAATTTAAGGCTGTTCCTTCGTTTATAATATTTCATGTTTAATTAATTTTAATTATTATATATATTAATTATTGTATATGTTAGCGTGTGTGGGGGCATGATTGTGTTTACCCATTTTGAAATTTAATAACTCCTGTACTTTTTGTCGAAATTTCTAAAATATTGCAGGGAGGTTTGTGTATTAGGGGATGGATGCCATTAAGTTTTAGTGGTTAAAAGTCAAGAAACTGGGAAGATATAGAGAATCATGTATCAGATCTCGAATGGGGTCGGATTTACTAAACTCTTACGTAAGATATGGTTATATCAATCAAATATGGTTTATATAAATTTATGGTTATATAAATCAAATAGTGTGATATAACAAATATTAAAACAAAAACCACGTAAAGACATTGGATATTTTAGCCTACAATTGTAATGTTTATCGCGATACTCGGATAGCCGTTTCCTAGGATAACACTCTCGATTCCACGCAGACAATTGCTATATACTACCTGTCACATTAATGATATAGCACATCTATTTCGCGCTATATTATTGTCACAACAATTAAGTGAATATAATATATACAGGATGATTCAAAAGTCTTTTGAAATACCCTTATATTTTTAAATTATATCCTTATTTATAAGAATTATATTTAATTTATTATTTTGTTAAATTTTTTCTAATAGATTTCGCTACGTGTAAATCAGCAAATCGAATGTAGATATAAATTAATGGATTTAGAGAAAACCAATAGATATTTTGGGATGGGATGTATGTTTTTATGTTATATAGAAGTAGGTAAACGTAACTGTCGAGTTTCGTAGCAATTGGTCCAACGGCCAAGGAGTGTATATCGAACAAACAAGCAAACATTCTTATTTATATACAGGGGATGCAAAAGTAAGTATACAGTTGTTATTATGGAAAAAACATACAGGGAGAAAGTAAGAAGAAAAAACATTTATTTTTATGTACAAATTAAATCATAAATAAGGAATACAAACATAATATATTTTAAAAAACTGTGAAAAATTATTAATTAATTAATTAATTAATTTTTATTTAACTCAAAAAAATTGCAGGAGATATCCAATCGATATGTCCTGTAATTTTAATATATTATACTTTATTTGATTAAATTACCAATATATTTCCTTCAAATAATTACACAATAAAAATAATTTGGCATGTATCATAAATTTCTTTTTATTAATAAATATTTGCCTAATTCTATTTGTAATGTTGAGAGTAACTGTAATTGTAAAATATTTTCTATATTTTCAAAATACTGATGATTATGTTGTGCTTCTTGATAAGAGCAGACGGTTATAATTGCATTATCCGAAGTAAGAAGATTAATTCAAGTTATTATATTGGACTGATGGGATAAGGCAACGTAACACATGGTCTATCAAGAAGATTGTCTCCTGGTGAGACTTTTATCACGTGTTAGACACGAGAAGAAAACAATGAAACTTTATATAATCAATCCGTTGGTCAGAGGAGGACCAACTATCAGTATTCAGTGATTTTATCCACTGGTCACTGGTGAGTCGTTATTCAGGTTATTTGAAAACACACTACACAGAAATGCTTTTCCTTTATTATTGAGTATAATATACAATTACCAAACACAACTTTATCATTATCTCGATGTTCTTTCTCACTCAATATCTATACATTTTTATCTTTATTTATCTATTTCTAGATAAAGATTTACTCTTTCCATTATATATATATATTTTTTCTTTGACTTGTACTTGATATATCACAAAGAACTGAATGTCTGATTGTTGAAGTTAACTTCTTTATCAACGACAAGTTTATTGATCTCTTCTGAAACGAAAGAAAATAAAGATAATAATATATATTTTAATGTAAGATACTTTTGAAAATAAGAAAGACAATTATTCAAACATATTTTATTTGTAAATATAAATTTATAAATTTTATCCTAACAAAGAATTTATGTTAATGCTATTAATAAAGTTACATTTCACATTTGGAAGTTACAATAATAAATTTACAGTTCACATTTTACATAGCCAAAGACTATAAGGAAGAGAATATTTGTAGAGCTAGTCATACGCAAGGTTAGTGTAACAATCGAAGATGATAGACCAAAAAATAATATGTAGCTAGATCAGTTGAGGTTACTCGCCCATGGATGGATGAATACCATGGGAGGAACCGTTGCCGACAGCCGACTTACACCTCTTTCACAATAATCAGTCCAATCCAATAAATTCGTATTAGTTTTTAACTATACAGTCGACCCCCTATAACGCTGTTGATTATTCCGTTTTATATGAATTCCATATTGTACGAGTCACTTAGATTTTACAAATATGTGAGCCGTTCACAGCCCGGCACACGTATTTGTAAAATCTAAGTGACTCGTACAATATGGAATTCATATAAAACAGAATAATCAACAGTGTTATGGGGGGTCGACTGTAATTAATTAATTAATAATTAAATAAAGCGTTTAATTGGGATTACAAACAATTTTCTACATAATTATTTAATTAATTAAAAAAAAAGTCCAGCAAGAAGTTGCTTAACTTTCCCGACAAAATTTGGTGGAGCCGTTTGTTATTATATTTTATTAAAAAGTTTTTATATTTTTAACTATTGTAAAATAAACAAAAAGATTAATTTTGACGGTTAGGGATGGGTTTTATAAAAACTTGTAAATGATAATAACGAGTAAAATCCGAACCTACTGAAGTTAGAAACGACCTCCTTTATCTCAAATTTAACATCAATCCCTCTAATAAAGAAACCTCCCTGAAAAATTTTAGAAATTTTATACAAAAAGCATAGAAGCTTCAAACAGGGTGAACAAAAATCGCGCTCTCCACATACATACAAACATCCATACATACAGAAAAAACCCAATTTTTTTTTTTGCATTTCTTGATGTTCAAAGGTGCCCTGAGCCCAAAATCTTGGGGGGGGGTCAATTTTTGATCGATCGCCATACTTTCCATGTATAACAGCCGGAAAAGTAAAAATTATTTTGTTGGCTATATTTAAATATTTTTCATTTGAATTTTAATGAAGAAAAATAACATTTAACATTTAAAAATGATTAAATTACATTTTATTACAGATGAAAAGTCTTGCTAATTAGATATATAAGATATTTATACAGTATAAGCATTCTCAGCTCATTTCACACTAAATTAATTCGAATTTTATGCAATTTTTATATAATGTTATCTCGTTAAAATTGCTTATTTTTATTTCAAATTACTTCTAGATTAACTTTGCTTTAAAAAAATAAAAAAAAGTGGTCTAAATATATACGGAAATATATAAATAAAAATTTTATAATATTTTATACTTTTATAATTTACATTTAATATTAAAAATCTTTAGCAATTTTGTATAGTTACAACGTAAAATGTAAAGAAAAAATATATAATTTCTTTCTTTATTCGTCTTTTTCTCGAACCAGTGAATTGTGAAATAACATTTTCTAATACCAAAGAAATTTTTGTCACTGTAACAAAAGTTTCTCTTCTCTGTTAAAAGAATTGTTGGCATATTGTTTCTGTTATCTTCAACCCTATCAAGTGTTAACCGTACAATAGAGCCAGTCCACAGGCTGACAGAAGCCTCTCCAGAACTTAATCGTTCCCGAAAACCAAACTAGTAGGCTCCACGCTTTGTGTATCCTGTGTTTACTGTGTTTTCCAACTAAACTGTATACAAAAATATATTTATTCCAGCAAGAACAGCCATCTTAAAAATCATACCACGAGATGATAATAATAACGTCACTAGTAAAATTTAGCATAGCAAAACCAGGTGACTGAACTAGTTAGAATTCTAATAGTGCGAGGCATTAAGGAGTAGTTAAGAATAATGTTCAACATTGCAAATATAACTAGACTAAAAGAATTATGCAATACGGAACACGGTTTTGAACAATAAGAGTACATACTAAGCAACATTCCTTATATCAGTAAACAGCCTCTGCAGAAGGCATGCCCCATACGGAACGAATAAATACGTTATTTCGTGTATTTTCCTGTAAACTCCCTAGTGGAAGTATTATTATTATTATTATTAGAAGAAGAAGAAGAAGAAGAAATTATTATTATTTTATATTTTTTTTTTGCAAAATCCTTTTCTGCATTCATCTGTATACAAATTTTACTATCAATCCACTTATTAGTTATAGCTAGAGTGCTCTATATAAGAAACCTTTAATTATGGTCATCCTATACAGTAGATCCCTATAACACTTGATTATTCTGTTTTATATGAATTCCATGTTGTACTAGTCACTTAGATTTTACAAATACGTGAGCCGTTCATAGCCCGGCACGCGTATTTGTAAAATCTAAGTGACTCGTACAACATGGAATTCATATAACACGGAAATATCAACAGTGTTATAGGGGGTCTACTTTATATCAATTTTATTAAATTAATATAGTTACATAGGAAGTTATGCATGCAAAATCAGATAGAAGTTTTTTTTTGTTGATCTTGAAAATCAATTCGATATCACTTATGTCTTAACTTTTTAATAAGCAAAGGTAACGTAAATGTTCCAATGAAAAAATTAAAGAGCACCATTTAATTAGTCTAAAACCATTTTCTGTATTTTAATACATTGAATACAAATACATTAATGACTGCAAAACTTGCAAAGGAATACACGTAAATTTATTTATGCTACCTTGGAAATAATTTTGAAAGTCCCATAAGACGAAATCAGTTTTACTCCTGATAAACCAAGTAAGTAATATAATTTGTAAATAATTAGAAACGAATTTTTCTTTGGTTATTCCTTCTTCATTTCTCTAAGTTATTAAATAAATTATTCAATTCTTCATCCTCTTTACACCTTTACATTGAATAAATTAAATAACATTTATAAACTGGAATACGTTATTTTTTACAAACGTTTTGTACTAATCTTGAGACTACGTGCGATTTTATAATTTAAACTGTCCTATATCTTTCATGGGAGCCGAGATATAGGATTTGCTCCCCAAGAGAAGCGAAATCGAAAAGCATAATGACCATGCAACTACACACTATTGATTATCTATATTCTCGTGCACCTGTACTTAAATAATACGAGAAATATCGATAGTTTGTGAATATTTATAAAAGAAAAAAACAATAAACTTAACACAGTTTACTTTGAAATAGTATAAAACTTCAAGAAATTCTAATTTTTTTTTAAACGAAATAAAGTACTATGGCAACAACAAAAAGAGAATGAACAAGAAAGAATATACACTTTTATTATATTATATTTATATTATATATTTATTTATAATTTTCTAACATATTTAGAAGAACATTTTCAACATTCTGAAGTAAATGATCTCTTTCAGATTTATTCTTTTTTTCTTCCCTTGAATTATTTATATTCTTCTGAAATTTCTTGCATCGAGAAAATTGTTTACTGTAAAATATGACAACTGACAATATTTTATTATAAGCTTACTTTTATATTGTAATATATATAATTGTTTACTAGGAAAATATTGTTAGATATAATGGCGAAAAAATATTTTTATTTTATTCTTTGTGTATATTCTCAACTTGGACGTTATTTATTAATAGGACTTCATATACTGGTGAATTTTCTGAAAGAGAGGAGATCTTAAAAATCAAAACAAAATATTTTTTTTCTACCTGAAAGTCCAAGTAGACAATATATTACACAGAAAAGTAAATAGTAAAAACAAAGAGGCAAAAAACAATTAATTTTTATTCTATTTTTACATCGTGTGAATTGGTTATGGATCGCACTCATAGTTATAGCCCCAGAATCAGAAGCAGAAAGAAGAGTTAAATGTTAGAATGAGGAGGAAATAAAGTAAGATAGGATGGGGGAAGAGACCATAGGTACATGGAACCTATGGGCGCCTTCATCGCGTTTATTAAAAGACAAATATATGCATATAGTTTGTACGGTGTTACATAATATACAATAAACAAACATATATTAATAATTATAGAGCTAAACTGACAATTGGATGCATATGAGGAATAATAATACAGTAGACCCTCCTATAACGCGGGTTCCAATAACGTAGATTCCTATGACGCGGCGAAAAAATTGTGGCAGTATTCGTATAACGGGACGCGTAAAACGCGGTAAAACGTCATTGCCAACTCGTCATCGCGGACAAGCAGCCGAACTATTTTCCGCCGTCTAGCGCCACGCTACGGAGAGTTTGGGAGGGTAAGTTGAGTTTAACTATCGTCTGTACAGTATTATATATAAATTATATATAAATTAGGTACTGTACATATAAATATACAGTCGATCCCCCTATAAGATCATTGAATATTCCGTTTTATATGAATTCCATGTTGTACGAGTCACTTAAATTTTACAAATACATGTACCGGCGGGCTGTGAACGGCTCACGTATTTGTAAAATTTAAGTGACTCGTACAACATGGAATTCATATAAAACGGAATAATCAA
>NW_019384501.1:310948-327047 GCF_000671375.1 Centruroides sculpturatus | reverse complement strand
CAGTATGTAAATTAGGTACCGTAAGTCTAATACAGTACTGTAATTTTATACATTTCTTGTGAAAGAAACATTTCTTATTCAACGGCGATTAAAATTATTTATATTAATGATCTCTCCAAAGTTCTGCGAAGTTTTCGCAGAAAAATAACATCAGAAATCGCGGCCGCGGTTTGCTGAGCTGTTCCGCGACGAAAACAAGCTTGAGCAACGGCGATGTTGAATGGTGCACACTCGGTAAGTAATCCTACAATTTTTTGTTTATAGCGTAGTTTATACGGATTATTTCCAAAAAAAACTATACGTATTTTGGAAATGTTGAGTCGGATTAGTCTAGAATCGATTAATTTTATGGAAGAAAACCTTTCAAACAGCCGTAGTCCGTAAACTTCACACGTGTCAAATACGTGAGCCAATCACAGCCCAAGGATTCCAACAACGCGAAATTCGTATAACAAGGAACGTATCTTCGCTTTATAGGGGATCTGCTGTAATTACTTTGGTGAATAATTGAAGAGTATTAGCTGCCTTGAAGGGAAGAGTCCAGTTGGTTTTTGGTCTTGATTTGGGATGAAGATAAGCATACTCAGTCTAGTATTTTGATGGCCTGGACGAATTCTTTTAGTACCTTTTAGATATTTTTGTTGTCGATTACTGTGCTAAGATGGCATGGCCAGTGCTCTTTCCCTGTTTGCACTGCATTTATGAGCCTCTTCTGCTGGCTGGTGTAGTTAGGACAATGAAAGAATACATGGTGCGGATCCTTAACAAGGTGCACAAAAACAGAGGCCAACAGCAGCAACAGTGGACAGCGAGTGAACAGGCTTACCCCAAATCCGGCAAAAGAGATGACTCCGATGGCACAAACATATAAGCATACGCGACACAAGAAAGACCGTGGCGATTATGGTGTGTAGTCGTACCAGCGAAGTTTTTCAGATTTCGTACGCAGATACGTACACCGGGCAGTTCCTGTTCATGGTATTATGATTCATTTTAGGGAGTTTTTCTTTTTTACAGTTGGACCAAACTGTAGTTTACTTCTTTTTAGGGCAGTTTATACAGAGGTGGTTTCCCTCGCAATGAGTACATGTACTGTACACACAGACGACTCACATTTATAGGCACGTGACCAAAAGAGAGGCATTTAAAACACTTTGTTACTGGGATGAAATCGTATACCAAAGAATATTTAACCTTTTTTGTTCTAACAACATCTTCCTGAAACCTGGCGTAACCGCCAAAACCCATGACTCTAAATCTGCGTCTCTCTGTGTTCATTGGAAATCTTATGTCTGCATCATTTTCAAATTCATTTCCCGGATAAGCTGCCTGGATCCTATGGTTTTGACTTAAAATATGGCCTATAAAATCTGAAATAAACCCTTTGAGACCAATGCTATTTTCATAATAGGTTGTCTCTTATTTGCAAACCTGGCACTTAGACCAGGCACAACAGAAATGGCTTCCTCAAGCTTCTCTGCATCACCCCTTACAGGGAGGTCAACAGCCACCCCACCATCTTTTATTTTTCTTAAGCGCTTCACCCCTATTCCCAATTCCTGTGACTTTATAGACTAAAATCGTGTAGCATGGTGAGGAGGACCTAGAAGTAGGTTACGGACAGTAAAAATCTTGTTTCAAAGCTTTGCTGTAGCTAGGAGAAAAAGGCCCTTGCTGGCTCGGAGAAGTAGGAGAACAGATTTACCCAGTTCGAGTACACTTTCTGGATTTATTTCTTCTTTAATGTATTCTTCTTTAGCCGATATATTTATTTGAATTTATTTCTTCATTTTCAAATTAACTTGGGAGAAATGTTCTGATATTAACACTTTAGTTATTCGTTTTCAATTCATTTTCGTATGTAAAATAACGATTTTAGATATACAAATTTCTATAAAAATAAATTTAATATAATGTTTTCAATCTATATTTCATAATATTCCAAGTTATTTCAAGCTTGTAGGAAAATTAGGACATTCCTGATATCAGTGTTGCGAAGCAGCGATCAATCATAATCATGCTGGAGACATGTTATTCAGCAGATGCTTCATGGTATAGTTTTCATCTCTCTGTTCTTATATTCTACTATATATTTTTAAATTTTTAAATAGAACTTCAAAACTAAACTATGATTTTGAAAAATTAAACTGGAGCTAGAACAAGAGTCAAAATATTTGATAAATAAAACAGACGGAACCTTAGAGGAAACAGCAAAAATATTAAAAGTATTTAACGTTATTATTTTAGGTATTTATATTTAAAATGTTTTCTAAGAAAAATATTTGCTTCAGGAATTTTATTTAAATTTAGCGAATTCTGAACAGAAAAATCGACCATAAATACAAATTATTGTATATTTATTGCCTCAAGCAGTTTCTTTTAATATCGAAAATATTCTTGCATTCTATACAAAATAGCAAGAATAATAACAGAATTGTTTAGAAATCTTACAAATATAAATTTACAGAATTTAAAGAAAAAAAAACAAGTAAATATAGGTTTGTATCTTTTGAAATTTTTCTAATAATAAACTGCATTCAAGCTGTTTCAGACGTTAGAATTACAAGTATTGATTTACTAAAATAAATGATGTCTTTTTATAATTTAAGATTTTAACGATCTTTTCTTATTTTACTCAAAACAAGATGAAATTGTACGAAATTAGTTTATTTTTAGAATCAGCATAACTTCATATGAACAAAGTTAAAATCTTGTTAATGAGAGAAAAATTATCTTTCTTTTCTTTTCCTTATGCAATAATGAATATTTAATTCAATGCCTGAATAATTAGAAAATGTCATATTATTTTAATATTTATTTAAGGTTTTATATTATGTGATATATATAATTCATATGCCAGGTATATAAATGCGAATAATAGGTTTGTCTGTGTACTTCATATATTTCTTTTCTCTCTCCCTTCCCTCTCCTGCCTCTCTCTCCTCTCTTTATCTCTTTTTTTCTCCTCTCCCCTCCCTCTTTCTCTCTTTTCTCCTCTCCCCTCCCTGTCCTGTCTCTCTCTCCTCTCTTCGGTCTCCTCTTCTCTCCCTCTCTCGTCTCTCTCTCGCCTCTCCCTCTCTCGTCTCTCTCTCGCATCTCTTTCTCTTCACTCCCTCTCATGTCTCTCTCTATTGCCTCTCTTTCTCTCTTCTTTCTCCTCTCTCCTCCCTGTCCTGTCTCTCTCTCTCTTCTCTTTCTCTCTCCTCGCTTTCTCTCCACTCCCTCTCCTGCCTCTCTCTCTCTCTCTCTCTCTCTCCCTCCTCTCATATCTCCACTCCCTCTCCTGTCTCTCTCTCTCTTTTCTTCTCTTTCTCTCTCCTCTCATACTGTATCTCCACTCTCTCTCTCTCTCTCTCTTCTCTTCTCTTCTCTTTCTCTCTTCATTCTCCATATTCTCTCCTAAAAGATAGCCTTGCATTGCAATTACAAAAATTAAAAATGAAATACAAAGCTAAAAAGTTTATTTAAATATGTAATATATCAATTTTCAGAAAATAATTTATTTAAAATTTTTAAAATCGTTAAATTCTCATCTGATCTTTTAATGATTGTTGAAGAATGATTATTCTAAATTAATGAATTTTTAGTGACATTTCGTTATTGTAAATTTAAACATACAGAAATTTAAAACTCAGATTAATGTTTATTGATAATAAAAGATTATTATTTAAAGCAATGATTTAAAAAAAAAAGAGGCGCTCTCTAGTTGCCGAGTAGATTAACTTACAGATATGAATATTGATTGAATAGTTGGTCGTGGGTTCGCGACTTATCAACGGAGCTAGCTACGAAAGATTTACCATAGTTTTTTCATGTTTCTAACATCTAAAGAAGGATGAATTGCCTTTAGAATGTCCCTCGAGAAGTATCAATTACTTTTGACAGATTGGCTCAATTATTCTATCAGCCTAATCTGTCCCAATGAAAGAAGAAGGTTTACAATGAAAAAAAGTGATTCTTGATAATTAATTAGAAAATAATAATAGTAATGATAGAAAATTCAGTTAATATGAATGTTTATCTTAAGGCTATTTGGTTATGCACGCAATCTTCGACAGATAACGTGAAAAATTTAATACTTTTTCTATGAGGAAAATTATTTTCCAAAAATTCTCCTATAAAAACAGATAAAATCAAACAGTTTTTGCAGCAGATTCCTATGAATTCTTCTCTTAACCTACGTTCAGAGTTTACAAAATCGAATTTGTTAATTTTATACTATTTCAAGAAATTCAGCAACGAGTTGAATAACTTTCCCGGCTTTAAAAAAAATAACTTTTACATTATATTTTTAATTAAATTCTCTCTTACTGCTATAAAAATGTGGTAAATTTCTCGTTGAAGAATGTATGCAATTAACAAATAATTAATAATTCTGCTTGAAACTTCTTAATGGAGAAATTACGATCATTAGATTAAAATTTCCTAACTCGTGGAATGCTATTTCCCCAAATTAAGGTTGTGGTACAATATAAATTACACCAAGTTTAGAACCTCACCAGCGGGTTCTGAGTATGGTAAGTTTAATTATCACCCTGTATATGAAAGGAAATGTAGAGTATTTTTCAATCGATTCAAGCTCACACTATTTGGAGTGTAAATTGTTTTAAGAAATAAAAATTATCAACTTTTTTCTACTGCTAAATATATTTAAAATGACCCTCATTTATTCTAAGTATTCTGAATTTTATGAAAAGATTATGCAGTATTCTACTGTACGTAATAATTGTCATATTTATTCGAGATAAAGATATTGAAGCTGATCCGAACAAGTTCTATATATCTGTTAAAGAAACGGCATCATCAGTGGGATACAAGAAATTAATATTGAATTTCATCAATTCTGACTACACAGGCAAACGAAACACTTTATTACTAAAGTAATCAAGAATACTTTATAAAGGAATTCTACTATTTACAGACTTACTGTATAAGGAATGAAAAGGATAAAATACCGGAAAGGTACAGAACTGGTAACTATAGAATTTTCGCTAAAATGGACAATGTATGGCCACAGGCATCAGCTGCAAATTTTCCAAGGGGGAAAAAGAATATGCTCTATCATAATTATTACTGAAATCAGAATAATCAATCTTGTATCAGGTAATTTATCGTACTACTGAGTGAGGCAGAGAATAGAAGTTTCCGACACTCCTTAGAGAATTAATTATAAGGTTCCAACTTCCAAAACTCCTCGCTCTCGGTAGGAAGGTTTGATCGACTGGGGAAAAATGCCCTGTTCCCACCAGTGGACACCACGCTTACAGACAGATTTAACGTACTGTACGTTACACTAACAAGAACATAGAATAGCATACAAACGTAATAATGCAGTTTTAGTTTATTTTCCTAACCAAAATTAGTTAGAAATTGCTGCAAACCGCAAGTCACGTTATCTCAATTTCAAATTTTTCCCCTGAAACGAGTTAGACAGACGACTCAATTGATAAGAGGAAAACTACGATCTGTCTTTATACTATTTTTTCTATATGCATGGTATTATTATTTTGTACAGTTTTAAAGAAAATATATATATGGTTCGATCCCATCCTGTGACGAATGCAGAAAAGTATAATTGGTAACTAACCGCCGCATAGCGAGAATAGACAGAAGGGTGGCTGTTGATGATAAGCATAAACTCTTACATCTACTTTCGGACACAGAAAACAATACTTGCTAATTCTCCGCAACGTTAGGACTGTCTCGAAATTAGATTAAAGTTGTATGGCTAACTCTAAATATGAAGCAACTGATGATCTGACAAGATGCAAAGTAATAGGAAATGAAACTGGCTTTCACTAAATTCTGTAAATAATTAAATTTATTAAATTAAAAATTCAGAAGTTTTTGAATTACTGAACATTATTTGTATACAAACAATATAACAATGGTGTGAAAGAGATTTAAAATGTAAAAAATATAAAGTCATTACTGTTTATATTTACACATTTGAAATTAAATTTTCTTAAAGTATTTACATTTCTTTAATTTTAAAAAATGAAATAATAATAAATATTTTTACATTTTAATAAAATATTTTATTATATAAAATGGCTTCATTCTAGTAACTTTTTCCAAATGATAAGTAATATTCTTATATAAATTACTTCATTCTTTAAAATATTTTAGCCCCATTATTATTTATAACTTTTATTTTAATTACATATCAATTTAATCGCTTATTTTTAAAATTTTATTCATAATCTTCTTCACTATCGAATAAAAAAAAATATGGCAGACTTTCACTTTGACGACTTGCATAAATTTTTCATTATCACTTGAAAAAAATGGCATAATTAAGTTTTTGGGGATCGACACTTTACAAAGTGCTGTAAATAGAGACTCGACTCTGACTGCCAAATATTAAAATGTAATTTAAATAGCAACGTCATCGATTCATCGATGATTCGTGGCGTAACGAAAGGCGATTTCGGTTCGTGTTCAAAATTTTGTTCGTAAACCGAATTGTTCGAAAGGCGAGGCGTTGGAAATCCGAAGTTTGACTGTATTAAAAAGAAAAAAAACTAATTGATGAAAACTTTTATTTCTATTTGAAGATTTAAGTTCAAATGTTTAATTTATTTAAAAATTCGTACAGTTTTAAGATTTAAACTTACCCATTGATTGTCACATGTGGTAAACTTGTGTTATTTAATTGCATTATAATAACGCGGAAGTATGAGGAGAATTTTAGCTGAAAGGAAATTTATGATAATCTCAATGGCAAATGACAAATTATGACATTCATCTGGAAGAAACTTCCAAATATTCCTTGCCATATTTGAATTGTATGCCTTGATTATTCTGCTTTGATTTGAATGTAACTTAATAACAGACATTCAAGAAACAAGAGAGAGAATAGAAACAGAAGAAACAACAAAGAGAGAAAAGAGGAAATTAATTAAGAAGTAAATTTAAGAAGGGGATTAATAACTTGGTAAAAAGATAAGCAAGATTATCAGAAAAGTATAGAAGATAATAAGTTATGTAATCTACAGAGAAAATATATATTTTTATTTTTATTGTGCTTAAGTTAGATCTAACATCGTTATAATACTAATGATTCAAAATAGACTAATTAATTTCTATTAATTTCAGCGAAATCTTCAAACATTTATAATGCTTTTATTAATTATGAATAAAGACCAGTCAATTTAAATTATTTTATTAAAAAAATAATAACTAAATAGTGTTTCATATCATATATATAAATTCAAAGCAATTATCATCATATCATCTACAAAATATAACTATGAAAGAAATTTTTCTCAATTTAATCTTCCACAGACAAGAAATTTAACTGTATAAATTTACTGTCTATTTAAAATAATATAAACGGTTAATTTTGTATTTTATACGATATTTTCAAAGGGAATTTACACTTTTACATGTAACTAAAAGAGTTTATGAAGTAGTGCAGATAAATAAAGAGATAAATCAACAAAAAATGGGCTAGAAAAATGGACTTTATGTCCATACCAAATTTTATTGAGATCGGTCTACAGGTTTCAGAGGAGTTTATTAAGTTTAACGACATTTGAAGGTAAAGAAAACATCCGTAAAATTTTTAATAAAACACTCTGTATGATTATTATTATTATTAAAGAGGATAAAGCAACGGAACATGCGGAAATTAATTAATGGTATAAGGAGATGCAACTTATGGGCCATCTACTAAAATATCTAGTGATAAAGATATAAGTTATAAACCCGAACTTCCCATGACACATTCATCCCGTGAGTATATCCATGTTGGAAAACCGTTGTCAATTCTTAAGAAAAAGAACAAGATGAAGCATTAAATCTTTCAAAGACTCTTATATAAAATATATTATTATAAAATTTTAAAACAGAAACGTCTTTTAAATTTTCAAAATCTGATATTTCTAAGATATTACGTGACTTTTATAAATAATATATTAAGATATTTCTTTAATAAATGAATGAAATATTTACATAATACGTTTCGAAAGAGAACTTTTCTAAAAGGAAATATTTAATTAAAAAATGGAAGCATAGAAATAAATGTATTATTTAAAGTTATTTGTATGAGTAGGAATGATGCTATGTAATCCAACATTATCCATATATTTTTAATACAGTCGATCCCCTATAACACTGTTGATTATTCCGTTTTATATGAATTCCATGTTGTACGAGTCACTTAGATTTTACAAATACGTGAGCCATTCACAGCCCGGCACACCTATTTGTAAAATTTAAGTGACTCGTACAACATGGAATTCATATAAAACGGAATAATAAACAGTGTTATAGGGGGGTCGACATTAAAAGATTTGTGTGTGTGTGTGTATTTTTACAAATGCATTTTGACTTAAATTCTCTTTAAAATTAATATAAATAAAAATTAAATAAAACTTTACTCTCATAAAAATCAAGATATGTGCTTATAATAACTAAAAATACTTTTTTGTAAATATTCTCGCTTCTACTCTGGGTTAATGTTTCCTAATGTGGCTCAAAATTGGCTAATTTGCACACTTATCACACCTTATAGGTTAATTTGTACACTTCTGCCCATTAAAATTGTTACACCAGGAACGAAAGCGAATAGCAGAATCATGTTTATTGTACACATACAGTATAATGAGATGAAGATATGATTAAATAGACGGGTAATCTTGAAGTACAGAGCACTCAACATGTACTGTACCTTTCATGCAAATAAAGCTTGAGATAATATATTATTTATATCTGTTTCTTCACTATTGTATACTATTAAGTACAGTTCTGTAATCGTCAACTTAGTGATATACTTCTGTAATTCTTTTAAAATTTGAAATTTCTAAATCTATTTTTGTCATAGTAAGATCGGTAAATCTCGGACCTATGCGACCACCCATCGGTATCCCTTTTACTTATGAATAAAAGTCATTATTATAAGAAAAATAATAGTTAATTAATGTGAATGGACCAGAAAAATTTAACATATCTGTACGGGCAATGTTGAAAATATACAATTCAAAATACACAATTAGGCTTATCAGAAAGGGCAGAAATAAGAAAAAGTATACAATAAGTACTATGTAACTATAAATATAATAAAAATAGAAGACAAAAAAAGCCATAATTATATTAATAATTTAAAACAGTTTTTAGAAAATAATAGTTTAACGTTACTTCAAGCGGACAGATCAAAATAGGAGACCCAAACGTCTGGCCGTTTCATTGTAAGTACTGTACTACATAGATACTACATGATTCAGTTGTTCGCTTCTGATTGGTCACTGTTATATGCTGTTGAAAAGTACAGTAATATATTACAGTATATCATATTACTATATACTGAGATAATTTCGATCGTAAGCGCTACCTCACAAAGTCACACATGAAGTTTTCGATAGATGGTGAGGGATGATGCCCGATATATCTGGGTCTGTTCCTTCACCACCCGACTGACCCGTTGTGGCTAACCAAAATTATGATGGGTATTATTAAAAGATCCTCTAATGAAATGACTACAGAATGAAAACAGTAAAAAGAATGAAATGATTATTTTGAATAGTTCTCATTTTATTGATACTTTTCCAGTTGTTATGTATGTTAGGCTCAAACAACGAAAATACTCATTGAGCGAAAAAAACGTCCACAACGCAAAATTTGCGTCGTGGCTTTCATGATATTTGACCACTATCTCCACATTTTGAGCCCTCCTGGACCCAAAAAAGTGAAAAAAAATTCGTTTGTATGTATCTGTTGGCATGTATTTCGTTTAATATCTCAGAAGGGGTTAATTATACTGTAATTAAAAATATAATGTAAAAGTTATTTTTTAAGGAAAGTTACACGACTCATTCCTATCTTCTTCGGTACTTACTAATTTTTCAATTTAACAATCTATAGAATTTTTATCATTCCGTTTGATCACATTTAGATAGCCTACAACTTTTCACAAGTTATCTTCTCTTGTGTCCAGTGTTTCAAGCGAATAACTACAATGCTATGTTTCATGGTGTGCAATATAAATTTAAATACCCCTTGCATAAATGTTATAAATAAATAAATAAATTATTTTTTCATATTTCAGATGATCAGTTTAGGATCAGAATGAGATTAAACGTTTGAATATTTTTAAAAATCAAATCTGACTTTTTGTAATCAATTTTGCACCATAATGTATTGTCATTTCTTATAATAGTTTTTTTTTCTCCTGTTTTCACCATCTTATCAAACATATTATTTTATATAAGATAATTTTCAAGACTTCTTATGTAAGATATCGCATCCATTTAGAGCGGGGCATTATCAAAATATATTATTTATAAGCCGCATTATGTTATAGAAATATCGATTTTACAAAACTTAGAACAAATATTTTTTAAAGATTTTATTTTTTTGTCTTTTAGATAAGTATCCTCGAGAGAGATACTGCTTTTCTTTAAAAAAAAAATTAAGAACTTTGTTTCTAACATCCAAGTATTCATCCGGATAAAGATTACTTTTTGGAACTAGGATTTCTATGTATCCTTATTTCATACACTGTAATACGGGTATTTCTACTTTCTAAAATGTTTTAAAATGCATTTTAGATAAAGAGTATCCCTACTAAAGCTAAAAAAATATAATTCAATATGAATTTCTTACGGTTTCATTGCATTAAATCAGGGCTTCTCAACCTTGTGCCCGCGGCAAAGTTTTGAAAAAACAACGAACCTATTACCTTAACAAAAATTGGGAAGACAACTACTTTGTTATCAACAGTAAGGAGAAATATATTTGATTAATATGCAACAGTTTTGTGTCAGTGGCAAAAAAAAACACGACGTCGAACGTCATTACAAAAACAATCACAGTTGTTATGAAGTTAAACATACTATCAATGAGAGAGCGAACAAGGGGTGGAGATATTTATAATATCTTAAAAATTACTCAACAGAAATTAATATGCCTTTACACAAGTTATCAGCAATAATTACTGATATTGCACCAGCAATAATGGGCAACAATAATGGATTCATTTCCCATTGCAAGAAAGATGAATCCTTTCCGTACTTTATGTATTATCACTGCATCATACATCAAGAATCATTATGTGCCAAAATATTATAATATGAAGACGTTATGAATGTTGTTCTTACAATAATTAACAAAATCGAAGCACTTGGACGATTTTTTGATCTTTTGGAAGAGATTAAAAAATTCTTTATTTTCAATAAGTCAAACGTTTGAACTTTAGATAACGTACAATGGTTGACGGCCTTTTCTTTTTTAACTGACATATATGAAAAATTGAGCAGTTTAAAGCTAGATCTCCAGGGAAAAAACTAACATTAGCTGAAATGATTAGCTCTATAAAAGCATTCAAAGCCAAAATACAGTTTTGGATAAATAATTTGTTAAAAAATTCTCTTGTACACTTTCCAAGGATGAAACAAGTGACTGGTAAAAATTATTTTCACCTAATATTATTTATTACTCATCTTAAAAACCTTTTGGAACAGTTTCAAAGTAAATTCCATAAATTTACCATTATCGATTCCATGGCTACAATTTTTGTAAATCCTTTTAATACACAAGTAGACATTACTGAAACTGCTAAATCTGTAGCGGAACTTCTTTAAGAAGAAACATCAATAATTGAAGAAAAGATTTTAGATTTTCAAAGGACATCATATTAAAATATCACGAGACGGATGAAAACTTTTGGAATTTAGTTGATCATGAAAAGTATAATCTTTTGAAATCCGATTTGCGCCCGCCAATAGTTTTTGCAATCTCGAATACGCCCGCGCCACAAAAAGGTTGTGAACCTCTGCATTAAATGGTTGGTTTGATGGAATAAGGCAAGGCAACATATGGTCGATCTGCCAAAGATGAGATACCTCCGTGAAGGACTTTCTATGAGAAAATTGCTCCTGTTTAGATGTTAGATACATGAAGGAAACCTGGAAAACTCCGATTAGACACGAACTCGAGACAAACTTATAGTGTTCAGTGGTTCCACTCGGTCATCGATAGACTCGTATTAAAATGATGAAATTTCGTTCTTAATAAATAAAAAAAATGCATGTCACAAAGTATTAAAATGCATGTCATAAATAGAAGAAGAATAATAATAAACTGTAACTTACATATTTGTTATATTTTGTTTTAAATTTTCTAAGAAGCTTTCAATCTTTCTATTGATGCATTTTCCATTTTTTTAAAACTAGAAATAAAATTCATTTGCTAATTTATTTATATTAAAATTTACGTAAATTTTCTAGAAGAAATTACCTTATCAGTGGCCGAGTGAATAAAACCATCGAATACTAAGTAGTCGATCGGTGAGTTTTCACTGGTCCGCGAGGAGTTTTCTTCACGTTAGTAACACTTAAATACGGGTTAGTTTCGCTTAATTAAAAGACCTCACAAGAAGCATTCTCTTCGGCGGACCGCCCGTGTCTCGCATTGTCGTAAACGAATNTCATTTCATCGTTATCCACATTTGATATCATCATTTATCACATACTTCCATGACACTCTTCTCTGTCCGCTACAACTGTCAAGAATTAACGCGAAGCGTAGTGATAGAGGGCCAATAGAGAGCAGGGTCCTTACGATAATGCGGTTTGCGCGCCAATTTTCGTACGTGCGTTAATCGAGCCGAATAGTTTGGCCAAATATTTGGCTATTCGGCCACGCTTCTGGCCGAATATTCGTTATTCGGCCTGAGGCCGAATATACTATTCGTTGCAACACTAGTTTAGAAGTGTATAAAAAGCATGCAGACAGATATTTTATTTTAAATTTTCGCATTACCATGTTATGTTTTCATAATACAGGTCATATCACACGTAGTTTCTTTTTTATTTTATTATGTACTTAAACATTAATTTATCAGTTATATTACATAATACATTTAATTTTAACTGAAGGGCTGAAGTTTCCTGGTACGTGTCTTACACTTAAATTGGAGCGAGTTTTCCATAGAATGTTCTCCAGAGAGAGATCCCTTTGGGAAATCGCTTTAGTCTTTTCCATCAAGCCTTATTTTGACTATCAAATCTTACTTTATCTCATCAAACCTAAATCCTTTCACGTAACATGAATTAACACATGTTTTAAAACATCACACTATATATTATATCAAATATATTACTTATAACATGAATTTCGCAAACCAAGATTAAATACTTAAAAATTTTAGATGATTTATAGTTATTAAAACAATAAACTTAAAGAATATTCTTTGAAAAGACGATAAACTAATCTATTTAAATGTACGAGTATTAAAGGCGTGCACGATTTTAATGCTGAAAAATACCGGTATAGATACAATGAATAAGGAGATTTAAAGTTTAAGTACTTTAAATCTTCTTATTGATTGTAAGTTACCTTATTCATTCTTTACAAATGTTCAGCGATGCAAAAAAATTAGTTTATATCTTAATAAGTTTAATCACGTACAAACTGATTAACATTTACATGGAAAATTGAATGTTAAACCAAGAAGAAATAATAAATTGATTCAAGAATTCTTCCACGCATAAAAACATGTTCTAACTTCTCCACTCGAATTAATTCCATTTGGACAAAATCATGTTACGCAGAATATACAGGAATTTTTCATGGGTGTTAAGTTCCAAATATGTCTGCCCGGTCTCTCACTATCCTATTCTTTTCTACTCGGTCACTCCTTGTGGACCTGACCGAATGGGGTTAAGATTTATTCACACTATTATTCAACATGAAAGTAAAAATGGTAATGTTCGTATTTGATAATATTGGTTCATTCAGCCTTCGTTTTCAATAATGTTTGGAAAAGGATTGCCCTGTAGAGCCCTATAGAAAAAGCATTACATTTTTAACGTCATCTGATGAAGATCGAGTGCATACCTAAATCAGCCTTAACAGGGAAATCTGAGTTAATAACTTTTATTATCTTAGATTTCCAGACACTTTTATTCTTTTCAACTAGCTTTACATACATAGAGCTTGCATAATATACTGCAGTTAAACTTTATCGCCATTGTATTGAAATTACACATTTCATTACTCCACTCTTTCTTGTCAATTCTTTATTCATCAAAAATATTCAATAATGCCTATAAAATAGAAAAATTATATTCTTTATATATAAATAATATATTGTAGATTCTAAATTTTCAGTTTTTTTTTTTACATTATTTCAAGTAAAAGTACCTAAAAAAAAGTATCAGCCATGTTTCATTTTATATAGTCTTATTTATACTGGTATATAAAACTTTCAGTTAAATTGATTCAAATTGTATTTCGTAGTAAAGTCGAATTCTTTCAGAATGCAATTTAAAATGTTGTATTCGAGTTTTATGATAAAATTGAATTCTTCATTCATAGTCACTCGCTTCTTCTCCTCTTATATGAATAAATGTACAAACCAATGTATAAGAGATTTCTAGGCAAATAAAATGTGATAAAAAATTGTTCTGGATTATCAAAATCGATCGATATTTCAATTAATATTTTTTAAAAAAAGTCTATTTTCTCGTGTAAAGAAATAAAACTGAATAAAATTTTGTTTAAAATCTTCCTTTTAAAATAATATAAAAATTTTAAAATACATTTATAGTTAGGCTAAATATCTAACATGTTTTTAAAGAAATATTCTTAGAATTTAAAATTTAAGTAATGATAAAATAATAAATAGTAATTTTCTTGATTCATAATAAAAGTTTCCATTTTAAATTATATTTAATTTTAAAAACACTGACACTAGCTGAATGTGTGGATTTGAGATGTGAAAAAATAACTTTTATATTATTAATTTTTATAAAAAGGCAAACAAGCTTAATTTTGAAGATTTAGACGATTTTTAAAAATATTATAAATGCAAATAACGGGTAAAATCTTCATTAAGTCCGACCCATTCAAGATATTAATTGATTTATTGTATTATTTTTATTGTATTTTAATTAATATCAGGAACTAATCTCCATTTTTCTTTATGAACTGTGTTTTGTTTTTTTTACACAGATTTTTCGGGTACATATTCATTATGTAAGAAGCGAATTGCGTGTATTCTATTATAATAAACTGAAAAGAATTCAAAATAAACACTTTTATTTTCTTTTTAAACGAATTTTTCCGTGTTATTAATGAGACAGTTAATTCAATTCATCTTAAAACAAATTCCGTGTTTTATCTCGGTTATCTTTATTCATGTTTTTTTAAAAAAAAATAATTAGAAATAACCTAAATAACGATTTACTTCACTTATAATTAATTTTTTTATGTAACCTACCCGCAATTTAATATTATAAAAGTTTATTTTTAATTTATCGATTAAAACTACTCAGTTTAACAATTAAATGAACAAAACATTTCTAAATTAATTTTAAAAAAAACACACTCTACTCAAATACACGGTTTTTTTTTCCTTTAGTTTATTTAGTTAAATATTGATAATTAATTCGATTAAAGATAAAATATATTTAGTTCTTTCGTATCTCTCTGAGCAATTTATAAATAATTGCATTTGGAAGAATAAAGTAATTGCTACTCTCTTTAATTAAATGTAACGAATTTATAATTAATTAGATTTTCAATTACTGTATTTAACAATTATTTCCTTGATAACGATTGCCACATCGACAGTATATGGTTGTAATTTACATTAATGATTGAGAAAGTTTGAAATCACCTTCCATAAAATCTAGAAAATTGCAATTATCTAATACGATAAATCATTAATAATTACATGGAAATCATCGAGTTAAAATATTTTAGTGAAAATCTAATAAAATTTTTATCGATTTTTATAATTATTCCTTTATCACTAATACTGAAAGTTTAAATACATATTGTAATTATTTATTACTAGCAGACCCCGCCACGCCTTGTTGTGGCTCAAAATGTATCTATTATAAATGTATAACACTTCCCCCGTGGGGGAAAATTTTTCGAAAAATTTTTTCTTAGTGTACATTCTCTT
This sequence comes from Centruroides sculpturatus, assembly GCF_000671375.1. Classification (NCBI taxonomy): domain Eukaryota; kingdom Metazoa; phylum Arthropoda; class Arachnida; order Scorpiones; family Buthidae; genus Centruroides; species Centruroides sculpturatus. Next base: position 311,134 of record NW_019384501.1, on the reverse strand, counting down.
GACGTACCCTATTAAAACGCAATCAAAAGCGCAAAAACCCGCATCTAAAATAGTATAATAGAAGCCAAGTTTTTCACAGTAAGCCTTAATCCTGTCCCTCTCCCCCGCGGGGGAATGTCGAAAAATCCCTTCTTTGTGTACATTGTGTTGACGTACCCTATTAAAACGCAATCAAAAACGCAAAAA
>NW_019384501.1:309424-310604 GCF_000671375.1 Centruroides sculpturatus | reverse complement strand
GTTTTTTTTTTTTTTTTGTGCCGCGTTTACGAACATTTCGTGTTGTATTGGATCCGATTTGAACATTTAAATTACATCTGATGACACGCAAAAATTTTACGTTTTGTAGATCGAGCAATTTATACTAATCACAAAATTTCATTTCTTTCTGAAAAAGCCAAAAGGGGGTTTAAAATCGAATATATTCGCGTTTCCTTTCAGGTTCTTCGGAACACAAATAGGGATTCGATATACGTAGTTCAATTAGTCTGTCACATTCAGAATGTAGATGTAGAAGATACTTCACAGCCACACTCCGACACACGTGTACGTGTTGAGTGTAAGTCCGAAGATCACATGTCATCTGTGTGTTTGTTTGTCTTCCTTTCTCTCGCAGTTTTCCAACAGAATATTTTTCCCTTTCTTTTTTTTTGAAATTTGGAGTGGACTACTCCATTTCCGTTCTGAATCGTAGGAGGATGATGGGGTATCTGCACAGACGGTGGAAGTTTGTGTTCCCCATTTTCTCTGCAGACATACCTGTTTTCCAGATATCAATCTTCTGAACAAATGACAGTTCTCCGCCATCAGCATAGATGCGGATTACCTCAAATCGAAGTCATGTAGCTCGAAGATGACGATTTCTTTGGATTCTGACTACAATTCTGTTTAAAGTTCGATGTTTCTTGAACCTTTTCTGATGACGATTTCAACCTTTCCTTTTTTGAATATCGTCATTTTCTTCCGAATCGGTTCTTTTGATGGTTGCTTTGGTTGTGACAGACAGTTGTTTTACACGCGTTTGAAAATTGGAGGGATAATTTTCCTCACATTTCGATTATATAAATTACTCAATCTATGACGGATATTTGCGATCGTGTTTCTCTCGCGACAATTTTGGATTCGAAAAACACTTGTGTGAACAGAAATTTCACATTCAAAGTTTACAAAGTTGACATTATTAATAGGTCGCGACATAAAACAAAATCTTTTTTTGCTTCACAAAAATCGTTTATGTACTAGTTGTTACTGACTCCTCTCCCTCATGATAGTCTCGTTTGCTGGGTGATAGAGACTACCATTTACAATCTTTGAAGAGTCCGATTGGCGTAGGCGGCGGCAAGCGCTCATGACCCTGGCCTTGAGATAAAGCCTCGCTTTCTTCCGCGCCTGTAACCATCGCGTCAATCGGTAGTGTGAT
>NW_019384501.1:281937-309085 GCF_000671375.1 Centruroides sculpturatus | reverse complement strand
TTCTTCATCTTTTGATATTTGTACAGTCGACCCCCCTATAACACTGTTGATTATTCCGTTTTATATGAATTCCATGTTGTACGAGTCACTTAGATTTTACAAATACGTGAGCCATTCACAGCCCGGCACACCTATTTGTAAAATTTAAGTGACTCGTACAACATGGAATTCATATAAAACGGAATAATAAACAGTGTTATAGGGGGGTCGACATTAAAAGATTTGTGTGTGTGTGTGTATTTTTACAAATGCATTTTGACTTAAATTCTCTTTAAAATTAATATAAATAAAAATTAAATAAAACTTTACTCTCATAAAAATCAAGATATGTGCTTATAATAACTAAAAATACTTTTTTGTAAATATTCTCGCTTCTACTCTGGGTTAATGTTTCCTAATGTGGCTCAAAATTGGCTAATTTGCACACTTATCACACCTTATAGGTTAATTTGTACACTTCTGCCCATTAAAATTGTTACACCAGGAACGAAAGCGAATAGCAGAATCATGTTTATTGTACACATACAGTATAATGAGATGAAGATATGATTAAATAGACGGGTAATCTTGAAGTACAGAGCACTCAACATGTACTGTACCTTTCATGCAAATAAAGCTTGAGATAATATATTATTTATATCTGTTTCTTCACTATTGTATACTATTAAGTACAGTTCTGTAATCGTCAACTTAGTGATATACTTCTGTAATTCTTTTAAAATTTGAAATTTCTAAATCTATTTTTGTCATAGTAAGATCGGTAAATCTCGGACCTATGCGACCACCCATCGGTATCCCTTTTACTTATGAATAAAAGTCATTATTATAAGAAAAATAATAGTTAATTAATGTGAATGGACCAGAAAAATTTAACATATCTGTACGGGCAATGTTGAAAATATACAATTCAAAATACACAATTAGGCTTATCAGAAAGGGCAGAAATAAGAAAAAGTATACAATAAGTACTATGTAACTATAAATATAATAAAAATAGAAGACAAAAAAAGCCATAATTATATTAATAATTTAAAACAGTTTTTAGAAAATAATAGTTTAACGTTACTTCAAGCGGACAGATCAAAATAGGAGACCCAAACGTCTGGCCGTTTCATTGTAAGTACTGTACTACATAGATACTACATGATTCAGTTGTTCGCTTCTGATTGGTCACTGTTATATGCTGTTGAAAAGTACAGTAATATATTACAGTATATCATATTACTATATACTGAGATAATTTCGATCGTAAGCGCTACCTCACAAAGTCACACATGAAGTTTTCGATAGATGGTGAGGGATGATGCCCGATATATCTGGGTCTGTTCCTTCACCACCCGACTGACCCGTTGTGGCTAACCAAAATTATGATGGGTATTATTAAAAGATCCTCTAATGAAATGACTACAGAATGAAAACAGTAAAAAGAATGAAATGATTATTTTGAATAGTTCTCATTTTATTGATACTTTTCCAGTTGTTATGTATGTTAGGCTCAAACAACGAAAATACTCATTGAGCGAAAAAAACGTCCACAACGCAAAATTTGCGTCGTGGCTTTCATGATATTTGACCACTATCTCCACATTTTGAGCCCTCCTGGACCCAAAAAAGTGAAAAAAAATTCGTTTGTATGTATCTGTTGGCATGTATTTCGTTTAATATCTCAGAAGGGGTTAATTATACTGTAATTAAAAATATAATGTAAAAGTTATTTTTTAAGGAAAGTTACACGACTCATTCCTATCTTCTTCGGTACTTACTAATTTTTCAATTTAACAATCTATAGAATTTTTATCATTCCGTTTGATCACATTTAGATAGCCTACAACTTTTCACAAGTTATCTTCTCTTGTGTCCAGTGTTTCAAGCGAATAACTACAATGCTATGTTTCATGGTGTGCAATATAAATTTAAATACCCCTTGCATAAATGTTATAAATAAATAAATAAATTATTTTTTCATATTTCAGATGATCAGTTTAGGATCAGAATGAGATTAAACGTTTGAATATTTTTAAAAATCAAATCTGACTTTTTGTAATCAATTTTGCACCATAATGTATTGTCATTTCTTATAATAGTTTTTTTTTCTCCTGTTTTCACCATCTTATCAAACATATTATTTTATATAAGATAATTTTCAAGACTTCTTATGTAAGATATCGCATCCATTTAGAGCGGGGCATTATCAAAATATATTATTTATAAGCCGCATTATGTTATAGAAATATCGATTTTACAAAACTTAGAACAAATATTTTTTAAAGATTTTATTTTTTTGTCTTTTAGATAAGTATCCTCGAGAGAGATACTGCTTTTCTTTAAAAAAAAAATTAAGAACTTTGTTTCTAACATCCAAGTATTCATCCGGATAAAGATTACTTTTTGGAACTAGGATTTCTATGTATCCTTATTTCATACACTGTAATACGGGTATTTCTACTTTCTAAAATGTTTTAAAATGCATTTTAGATAAAGAGTATCCCTACTAAAGCTAAAAAAATATAATTCAATATGAATTTCTTACGGTTTCATTGCATTAAATCAGGGCTTCTCAACCTTGTGCCCGCGGCAAAGTTTTGAAAAAACAACGAACCTATTACCTTAACAAAAATTGGGAAGACAACTACTTTGTTATCAACAGTAAGGAGAAATATATTTGATTAATATGCAACAGTTTTGTGTCAGTGGCAAAAAAAAACACGACGTCGAACGTCATTACAAAAACAATCACAGTTGTTATGAAGTTAAACATACTATCAATGAGAGAGCGAACAAGGGGTGGAGATATTTATAATATCTTAAAAATTACTCAACAGAAATTAATATGCCTTTACACAAGTTATCAGCAATAATTACTGATATTGCACCAGCAATAATGGGCAACAATAATGGATTCATTTCCCATTGCAAGAAAGATGAATCCTTTCCGTACTTTATGTATTATCACTGCATCATACATCAAGAATCATTATGTGCCAAAATATTATAATATGAAGACGTTATGAATGTTGTTCTTACAATAATTAACAAAATCGAAGCACTTGGACGATTTTTTGATCTTTTGGAAGAGATTAAAAAATTCTTTATTTTCAATAAGTCAAACGTTTGAACTTTAGATAACGTACAATGGTTGACGGCCTTTTCTTTTTTAACTGACATATATGAAAAATTGAGCAGTTTAAAGCTAGATCTCCAGGGAAAAAACTAACATTAGCTGAAATGATTAGCTCTATAAAAGCATTCAAAGCCAAAATACAGTTTTGGATAAATAATTTGTTAAAAAATTCTCTTGTACACTTTCCAAGGATGAAACAAGTGACTGGTAAAAATTATTTTCACCTAATATTATTTATTACTCATCTTAAAAACCTTTTGGAACAGTTTCAAAGTAAATTCCATAAATTTACCATTATCGATTCCATGGCTACAATTTTTGTAAATCCTTTTAATACACAAGTAGACATTACTGAAACTGCTAAATCTGTAGCGGAACTTCTTTAAGAAGAAACATCAATAATTAAAGAAAAGATTTTAGATTTTCAAAGGACATCATATTAAAATATCACGAGACGGATGAAAACTTTTGGAATTTAGTTGATCATGAAAAGTATAATCTTTTGAAATCCGATTTGCGCCCGCCAATAGTTTTTGCAATCTCGAATACGCCCGCGCCACAAAAAGGTTGTGAACCTCTGCATTAAATGGTTGGTTTGATGGAATAAGGCAAGGCAACATATGGTCGATCTGCCAAAGATGAGATACCTCCGTGAAGGACTTTCTATGAGAAAATTGCTCCTGTTTAGATGTTAGATACATGAAGGAAACCTGGAAAACTCCGATTAGACACGAACTCGAGACAAACTTATAGTGTTCAGTGGTTCCACTCGGTCATCGATAGACTCGTATTAAAATGATGAAATTTCGTTCTTAATAAATAAAAAAAATGCATGTCACAAAGTATTAAAATGCATGTCATAAATAGAAGAAGAATAATAATAAACTGTAACTTACATATTTGTTATATTTTGTTTTAAATTTTCTAAGAAGCTTTCAATCTTTCTATTGATGCATTTTCCATTTTTTTAAAACTAGAAATAAAATTCATTTGCTAATTTATTTATATTAAAATTTACGTAAATTTTCTAGAAGAAATTACCTTATCAGTGGCCGAGTGAATAAAACCATCACGCACTGGTCGTGGATTCACCCCACCCCGGCTGGCTGGTTACGTGGAATTATCCGAATCTTGCAACATACAAGGCAACTATTAATATATTATAAAAAATATCTTCAGCACAGCAATATGGTAATTTGGCCATAATTATTTGGTGTGGATTGACAGAGGACTACGAAAAAGTCTAATTAGAATATGTTCGATCTGCCCAAACAGAACACACAAACTAATGGCAAATACCAAAGTATTAACTTTAGTATTTGTTAATTATTAATAACGTAAATATTCACAATATTTACGTTAATATAATAAATATTTAAAACTACCCTGTGTTATTTTAAAAATAAACATAAGTTTAAATGGAGTTCATGATTTTTAATTTATTATGAAAAGTAATTTAATATTATATTTTTATTTATAAACATTATATTAGGAGTTTGGACTTGACTGTTTAAATTTTAATATTTTATTCATAAATTTCAAAAGAACAATTATTTAAAATATAAATTTTTTTCAGCTGTATTATACTGTACAGATATTTCAAAGAAGACATATAATAATTAAATAAGACATTTTGTATATTATTAATGAGAATTTCTACCTGTCGTATAAGTAAAAGAGTAATTGCAACCCAATAAAAGTTCTACAATACAGGGAAATTCAAAAGTTTGCAATATACAGTCGCCCCCCCCCATAACACTGTTGATAATTCCGTTTTACATGAATTCCATGTTGTACGAGTCACTTAGATTTTACAAATACGTGTGCCGGGCTGTGAACGGCTCACGTATTTGTAAAATCTAACTGACTCGTACAACATGGAATTCATATAAAACGTAATAATCAACAGTGTTATAGGGGGTCGACTATATAGACAAAGGATTCACTTTCTTATGTACGCACTTATGATTTACAGTATACAAAATTAATTTTATAAATTAAACTATCCTTACTATAAAATATTATAATACTACAATACTTTTTTTCGGCTGAATAGTTTAGTATAATTAGAATCATACAAAAATATTAATTAATTATTATTTTTATAACTTTATCAAGTAGTTTGTTTACAAATGTTCAGCGATGCAAAAAAATTAGTTTATATCTTAATAAGTTTAATCACGTACAAACTGATTAACATTTACATGGAAAATTGAATGTTAAACCAAGAAGAAATAATAAATTGATTCAAGAATTCTTCCACGCATAAAAACATGTTCTAACTTCTCCACTCGAATTAATTCCATTTGGACAAAATCATGTTACGCAGAATATACAGGAATTTTTCATGGGTGTTAAGTTCCAAATATGTCTGCCCGGTCTCTCACTATCCTATTCTTTTCTACTCGGTCACTCCTTGTGGACCTGACCGAATGGGGTTAAGATTTATTCACACTATTATTCAACATGAAAGTAAAAATGGTAATGTTCGTATTTGATAATATTGGTTCATTCAGCCTTCGTTTTCAATAATGTTTGGAAAAGGATTGCCCTGTAGAGCCCTATAGAAAAAGCATTACATTTTTAACGTCATCTGATGAAGATCGAGTGCATACCTAAATCAGCCTTAACAGGGAAATCTGAGTTAATAACTTTTATTATCTTAGATTTCCAGACACTTTTATTCTTTTCAACTAGCTTTACATACATAGAGCTTGCATAATATACTGCAGTTAAACTTTATCGCCATTGTATTGAAATTACACATTTCATTACTCCACTCTTTCTTGTCAATTCTTTATTCATCAAAAATATTCAATAATGCCTATAAAATAGAAAAATTATATTCTTTATATATAAATAATATATTGTAGATTCTAAATTTTCAGTTTTTTTTTACATTATTTCAAGTAAAAGTACCTAAAAAAAGTATCAGCCATGTTTCATTTTATATAGTCTTATTTATACTGGTATATAAAACTTTCAGTTAAATTGATTCAAATTGTATTTCGTAGTAAAGTCGAATTCTTTCAGAATGCAATTTAAAATGTTGTATTCGAGTTTTATGATAAAATTGAATTCTTCATTCATAGTCACTCGCTTCTTCTCCTCTTATATGAATAAATGTACAAACCAATGTATAAGAGATTTCTAGGCAAATAAAATGTGATAAAAAATTGTTCTGGATTATCAAAATCGATCGATATTTCAATTAATATTTTTTAAAAAAAGTCTATTTTCTCNAGAGCGGAGGTTCGAGACTAGTGACGAACTTCAAAACAACGTTCAGTCACATCTCGAGTTACTGGCAACTTTCTATGAAGAGGGGATTGCAAAGCTCGTCCACAGATAGACAAATGCCTCAATCTTCACGGTGATCATGTCGAAAAGTAATCATGTTTGTACCTAACTTTTGGTAATAAATTCAGTTTGTTATTTACACTTTTCTTTGTTTCATGGACCATCGGAGGTTGAAAAAACTGCCTACGTATTTTATAATAATATAAAATGTATTAAAATTCTTTTTCGAATTATATATTTTGAGATATAAAGTATTTTGTATATTTCAAACACTTCTTTATTTTGGAGGTCAGACGTTCAGTCAGCGTGAAGTTTTAAAAGGACTTAACTGGTTGCATTAAAAACAAGGCGTGGAGGCAATTTGTTAAACTCTTCGGAAACTTCACGGTGATTGAGAGTTCCTATCATAAAAATAACTTAAAATCGTTGTTAAAATGTACAGATTGAAAATAGTCTATTTAAATTACTTAATTTTTTCGTATCGTTTTAAGGCTGATTGGTTAAATACCACTATCGTGACTGTCTGCAGGATTCTGACGCAAAACACTGTTTGGTTCTATATGCTTTCCTTTCGAGAATTTTTGGAAAATGATTTTCCCATAGGAAAAGCATTACATTTTTAACGCCATCCATTAGAGATCGTCTTTCGTCGTTATCTATTAGGAAATTTCTATTGTAACTTTAATGAAATAATATCAAGAATTTATTTATTTTTTCCATTTATAATTTAATTTATTAAATTCCTTCCTTCTCATTCAGTTACTCGTCATCTTGCTCTATCTGTAGAAGAATTAACGAATAAACAAAAGTCTACTTAATTGCTGTTGTTTCAGACATTTGGCACACTCTGTATCTAAAAATTGCTTCGATAAATATGTTTAAATACAATTATATGATGATTTATAAAATTTTATATAAAGAAGAAAAAAAATTTAAATTAAATATTCTATAAATTATTGAATATTATATAAATATCTACAGACGAAATTTAATTTAAAATCATATTAAACATCAAATTAGTAGTCTAATTAATAGAGGAAAAGTTTTTATAAATGAAATTTAACACGAAATATTTTTAAAATATATTAAATAAATGTGAAAAATTTCCTATTATTTTATGTAATTGTTGTTTCTACAAATAACGATTCTAAGAGTCTTCCATTAAGAGAAATGGATTGAGATCAATAGAATTCTATATCTTGTTGACTTGGTACCTGTTAAGATCTGTTTGTGTTGGGAATGTCTATAAATCTGTTTTGTTACTAGATAAAATCTTTATAAATATATATATATCTGCACCAAACTAAATAATAAGTTATCATAAAATGGAAATATTCACTAGAAAAACATTCCTTTTTGATAGTAGTGTTAGTTTTAGTAATATTTTCGTCGAAAATATTTCCTTTAAAATAAATCAAAATATATTCTAAATAAATAACATGATTTTACATTTTAATTAAAAAAAATTATATTCATTATTAGCTGCATCAAAATTTACTGCAGATAGGCCGAAAAATAGGCCGAATACCGAATACCTAAAAACAGGATTAAGAAATAACAAAAACACAGTAAATTAATCATTTTGGTATTTAGATTTAATGTTATCGGGTTAGTGTTGTTTGTTTATATTTATTTATAAATTTTAACATGCACAAAACAAAAAAGAAAATAATATTAGTCACATGTATTCACAATTTATAATTACAAAGATCAGCACAAGTACACACCTATTCGTTCGAGAATCGTCGCACATCCGAGGGTCTGACCCTGCCTATCCTTCTTTTTAAGCGCTCGTCTTTGCTCTTCCCTTTCTCTTTCCTCTATCGCTCTAATCCATGTATGCCTTTGCATACATCATAATACGCGCTCGCGATACTTTCGATTCGTCACTTTTCCGTCGTAGTTTTTCCATTTTATAATTACGTGACTCGTAGCCTGGTGATAACGGAGAAAAGAGACAGAGAGGACGACAGTATAAGTCACACTTATGATTTCACATATTCGAGACAGCTCGGTAGCTCGAATGGCCTCAGGCTTTCGCCCGTGCAAGCTAAGTGACTTTCATTACAAGCACTTAGTTTTCCGAAGTCTATGACAACAATTGTTTGGCATTGACGGCCACGAATTTCGAGCCAATAAGCTGCCTCGACTTATTCGATTATGTTATCGACTCAATTTCATATTTATTTTCACATTTTCGCTTCGCAGTCCTCCTCTCTTCTTTTTCCGTTATTTACACGTATACTGTAGGTCATTTCATCGTTATCCACATTTGATATCATCATTTATCACATACTTCCATGACACTCTTCTCTGTCCGCTACAACTGTCAAGAATTAACGCGAAGCGTAGTGATAGAGGGCCAATAGAGAGCAGGGTCCTTACGATAATGCGGTTTGCGCGCCAATTTTCGTACGTGCGTTAATCGAGCCGAATAGTTTGGCCAAATATTTGGCTATTCGGCCACGCTTCTGGCCGAATATTCGTTATTCGGCCTGAGGCCGAATATACTATTCGTTGCAACACTAGTTTAGAAGTGTATAAAAAGCATGCAGACAGATATTTTATTTTAAATTTTCGCATTACCATGTTATGTTTTCATAATACAGGTCATATCACACGTAGTTTCTTTTTTATTTTATTATGTACTTAAACATTAATTTATCAGTTATATTACATAATACATTTAATTTTAACTGAAGGGCTGAAGTTTCCTGGTACGTGTCTTACACTTAAATTGGAGCGAGTTTTCCATAGAATGTTCTCCAGAGAGAGATCCCTTTGGGAAATCGCTTTAGTCTTTTCCATCAAGCCTTATTTTGACTATCAAATCTTACTTTATCTCATCAAACCTAAATCCTTTCACGTAACATGAATTAACACATGTTTTAAAACATCACACTATATATTATATCAAATATATTACTTATAACATGAATTTCGCAAACCAAGATTAAATACTTAAAAATTTTAGATGATTTATAGTTATTAAAACAATAAACTTAAAGAATATTCTTTGAAAAGACGATAAACTAATCTATTTAAATGTACGAGTATTAAAGGCGTGCACGATTTTAATGCTGAAAAATACCGGTATAGATACAATGAATAAGGAGATTTAAAGTTTAAGTACTTTAAATCTTCTTATTGATTGTAAGTTACCTTATTCATTCATCACATTTGTCTATAGATTGCTTATGGATAAATGTAATGTATGAAGAGATTTCGAACAAATTCTTATGGAGAAACTCTTAAGACATAAATGGATTAGGAATGATTTGAAAGTACAATATAATTTGAAACTGCTTGTATTTCTGAATTAAACGATAACAGAAAAGCAGTTTTAAATTCAATTTTACATATAGATTTTGTGTTATAATTATTTGATTTTTTTTGTTTAATTCACTTTTCTTTTGTTTTCTGTTTGTAGAAATTAGATACCAGAATTTTTAGTATTTGGCACGGTAAATATTTAATAATAAGTAATTAGAAAACTAAGTTCTAAATTCCGTGCTCAGACGACGATACACACAACTAAGCGAAGAGAAAAGGAGCTCGGAATATACTCTTAAATTCACTGTATCTAGCGCATTTTCTAGAAACAGTTCGATGTAACTTTTCTGTTTTGATTATATAGTAGCGATTTAAAGCTTTTCTGCCAGCTTTCCAGTTTCAATAATACGAATTCGTATTGTTAGTTATTTGCATCACCGGTATAAAGCAGTTAAACAGGCAAAAGAGATACAGCAATCTACATTCTATTTTTATCTTAAATAGGGTTTTTATATTAATTCAAAATATATTTTGAAAAGTTACTTGTTTTTTCAGTTTTCTTCCAATTCTAAAAAGTTATTGAGTAACAAATTGAAATTGATATAGTAGTGTTCTCTTCAGAATTTTTAGTGATATTTTTGCCGTAGATATCATTTATAATCGCTTCTCTTTGCTTCTGAAATCCTTCAATAATTTGAAGTGTTAAATTCTAATGAGTTTCTATGATTAAATCAATTTATATTTAGGAAAGTTGTGACCTTCCTGATAAGCGAATTTGTTGCACTTGTTGCAACTGCATAAACATTTGAAATGCCAGACAACCAAATTGCACTTACCAATTCTTAATAATTTCTTCGCAACATCCTTATCATCGAAAGTTGCAAACTATGAGCAAAACTACACATACTACTGTCAACTTGCAATGAACATGTCATAACACCATCTATCTATTTTCGGTTTATGGTGTATGACGTCGCCTTCCGATCTCCAGGAATCCTTTCCATCTCTTTCTATCCATACACCATTCCTCTTTAATCCCGTTTTCACTACCTGCTAACTTTAATTCGTCGTACCAAGTTCGCGTAGGTCTTCCTCTATTTCCCTTTTTTTTGTGGAATGTATTTTGAAATTTTCGGGAGTCTCTCATTACTCATTCTTTTTACATGTCCAAATCAAATAAGTTGTTTCCTCTGTATTTCTTCCAAAACCGTCTCCTTTAATCTCACTAGATCTTTGATCCTCTCATTAGTTATTCTTTCTCTTTTCGAGATTCTGCACGATCTTCTCAATACATTCATTTCAACTGTTGTTACTTTTGTCTTCTCCAGCCATTCTCCATGCCTCCGCTCCGTATAATAGAATGTTTTTAACAATAGCATTATATATTCTTTTTTTTAAATCTAGTTATTTCTTCACTCCATCATATTCCATTTAATTTTTTAACTTTTCTCTTACCTTGGGCTATTCTTGTATTAATGTACAGGTATTAATTTCTAATGCATCTCTTCCATCTTGATGAATTTGTATTACAGATAATTGTAAAGCTCACATCTCTCAATCTTTTCTCTTTCTTCCAGTTTCATGCTTTAATAAGTGTGTTATTAATATTTATCTCTTTTAATCCCATAGTTTTGATGTTGGGATATTATCATATGCCTTCGTTAAGTCTATAAACAACATATGAGTTTCCTGTCTTGTTGTTTCCTGTCCTTACTGCTTTTTTGTATTGTATGATTTTAAAATTAAATTGTTTCGAAATACTTCTGTCGAGTGTACTTAGTCTGTGGAAAACCTTATGTGTAAAACTTGATAAAATTTTCACACATTAAGCCACAAAGCCACGTCAAGGTGACACTCATTTTGTGGTAGTTTTTTGATTTCCAGAAACTGACCCTGATTGCTTGACAGATTAACATCAGGGAATAAAACTGGTTATTCGTTGCTATTCGATTAATTTACTAAATTGAAATCAATGGCAAAAATCTAATTATTGTGTTATTAATATTTTAATCAAATGTTTTTGGGGTAAAAATTTTGATAAAAATTTGTCAATTTAAAATAAATATAGCAACGAGTAAAGATTGCATTAAAAATATAAATATAAATAATTGTAGATCAAACAGAACATGAATTTATACCCCGAAGGTCTTTAAACACCCAAATGTCAGTCGTCGTGTCCTCTAAAAAAGAGAAAACCTTGTTACCAACCTTAAATTGTTTTTTAAAGCAAAATGTGAAACTAACCTGCAGATAGAGATCTTTTATACCAACCATATATCATATAAAAGCCATAATTTATAGAAAGCCCTATGCAGAATATGTCATTACAATTATACAGACTAATTTACTGTAAACCAAAGCATGTCTAAAAGCTCCATTCCTGGACCCATGTTCATTAATGTTTACATTAATGATTTAATCAACTGGAGCTTATAGAGCTATGCTCTATAAGCAACATAGTTGATCGGATGATATGGTCTACGTGATTCACGTCCTGTTACATTGGGAGATTCAAATAGTAAGTGACCAGAACCTTTATGGTGCTCCACGGGTTGAATTCGATGTCAATGCGTTGTCTTGCGTCGTTGTCCTGAAACTGAAAAACATTGTAGCTTCCATGGTGCTTGACTTGACTTAATGTTATATACCTGTCCTCAGAGCGAATCTTCCATCATTCCCAATAAACCGGCGCTTAGAATCGGCGGAGTCTCATTCATTTCTATGCGGATTCTAGTGCGAGCGATCTTAAAAACGGAGATTATTTTCCTCTTTATATAATTGGATAATTTACTCTCTGTTAGAAGTTCTCCTTACTTTTAATATTCTTTGAAAACCGAGCTCTGCAAATGCTTGCCTTCTCTTTCCCTGTTAACAAAGAAAAATAAATACTGTAATACTTTGAATACTACTTATTGTCGAAGAATAGAAATATTGTCAATCAATTGTTGACATTCTTTACGTGATTTCTCAATTCCAAATGGCCGAGAGTTCAGGTGCATAGCCCTCTGGGGATATGGTATCGAATCTTGAAGTAGGAGAAGCAAGCCCAAACTCCTTTCGCTGGTACTGCTCAAAGATGTTCTAACGTTCAACCAAATTAATGTAGTGCAACGACTTTAAAACACAAAGTAATGCTCGAAGCCTTTTTTCTATGACTATGGTTATCTTTCTGATTTATTATTATGATGACTGCTTCCTCCAAAACTTTCTGTAGCTGTAGTCTGTGTAATGTGTACTATATTCACATGTTTGAGTCTTACTGTCAAACTTGCTTCCGCTATTCTAAAGCCACAACTTTCAAAAGTTTCCTTTATTTAGATGTTTCTGCTGAGCTCCACTTTTTCAATCTTGTTTTACCAGTGTTTTTAATGTAATTTCAAGTATTTTTCAGCCATCAATAACTTCATAAGAGAATAGTTTTCAGGATAACTCATGTGATATATTCATGTGACAGTCGCGTGGTAGCATGCAGATTTTTCTCAGTTTCTCAGAGAAGAAGTATAAAACTATCCTTTCTTTGATATATCCTGGCGACACCACAGATTCTTAAGTTTAAAATTAATATTCCAAACTTTAATATAAATAATAGTAAGTAATTATATAAAAATGTACGCGTAATTCAGTTTTACAACTACAGACATTTGCAATAACCTTGATATGACTTACAATGAATTCGAAAATAAAATTTTTAAGATTGTAGAGATTGCTCTTTAATGTGCGTGACTCGCGAATAAATTTATATAATCACTCGCTTCAGAAATTTGAGTAGGCCTACCACAGTACGAGGAATTTAATACTATCTATATGTAATAATTTGACAGGATAATATGTTAATTACTAGAAATGTGAAAAGAATATTATTCTACAATAAAGTTCAAAATATAAAATTATAAAATTTGTCTTGTTAAATTCTTAAGCCTCAGTTATTTGTAAATTTAACATAAACAAATAAGTTTGCTAGAAATAAATTTCAGTTAGGAATTATGGTCATAAAATACCATGATCCGGTATTTCATCAGAATAACTTATTCTCATACATAAATTTCGTATTTAATAGTAATATTTGTTCATTCCATACATAGCAAACGCTATGGTTATTTGCAAATAACAATAGCAAATAATGCTAAGAAAGACAAATACGTAATTTTCCAGTATGTTTAATATTCTACCACTACTGGTATCTACCAGTACACATATATATTTATTTCCTTTAAGGAAAGCGATGCTGGCGGAACCATCCATAGGGGGTCAGGCCAGTCTTAAGATGCATAATTTATAAATGGCCGGAGATACTTGATAACATTGCTTGTATCACACGCTAATCAGCAAATTAATCGACTAAGAATAAATCGTTCTCTCGAAATTTGCATAACTTTATCTGAGTATTAAGACCGTATTCTCAGTTCTGGTTTCTGTTCCACATTATCTGATATCTAAAAATTAAAGAATGGAATCTCATTTGCGACAACGCTGCTGCCATTACATTGTACGACCTTTCTTGGAAGGTGGAAAAGCATTTGGATTCGACTTTGTAGAGCCTTGTCAATGTATAAACATCGAGAAAAACAGAAATGCTAATTCTCTTTCGTCCATTGCATTCAAAGTTTATGTAACATTTATCGAAATTTATCTATGGTCGGTGGCATTCTTCTTCGCCGTACGAATTTTCAATCTTAATCTATATTGCTTACGAGTTATTAAGATGTACGATGATTATGCACTGGAAGCGGCAGTAGCGTGTTGGTTTTCTTCTATGTACATCGCTATGCAATTTAGTATCTTGAAGAGAAAGAAACTTACAATCCATTCGGTCAAGAGCAGTTACGATGCCGAACAAGTTGTTGTCGAAAATCTTCATAAATATGCTCCGGCATTTCTTTTTTGGTTGCTTGTAACTCTCATGTTAGTTATTTCAATTGCAGTAATCTCCATGTTCGAAGAAATTAGAAAATACGGCGATTCAGAAACCGAAGCATTCGTATGCTCTCTGGCACACGCAGTATGGCTATCATATTTTGGAGGTCAAATAGTATCTTTCATCACGATGTCTGCAATGATTCTTTACGTTATCGCTATGAGATTTGTTAATCTCTCGAAAGAAATGGCAGAATTACACATTAGAATAAATTCCCTGCAAGAGTTATTGGAAGAGACTATCCAGAAACATTTCGAACTGTGGGAAATAATCAAAAATATTAACGACAACTGGGTCCAGCTACAGCCTATACTATATGCGCATTTTCTGTATGTTACCTGTTTTATTTCTTATGCCGCGATATTCGTTATTTCGGAACCCAAATTAAAAATGATGTTCACAATGGCGGCTGTAATATATGTAGGCAGTTTCGTTTCGAACAGTTATTCTTTCTCACAGTTTACCTCATTGGTAAGTAGAAACTTTTATTACTTATAAACTAACTAATAATAATAATAATTTATTTATTTATATGAATTAATAACTTATTTTAAGTTACACTTTAGATAAATCTTGTTAAATATACATTATGGAATATATCTTAGTCGAATTCATAGTAGGCCAAATTGTTTTTAATAATCAAAATTCGGCCAGCAAAGAGACGTGATTACTTATTTACTAATCACTTTATAACCTCTGAGAATACTTTTTTAAACATACACAAACGTTTTCGGCCAATTTTATAGGCCATATTCATGTGTGACCGTTTTGAATAGTGATTATCGAACATTTCAAAATAGAACTTAATAACGATAGAACTTTCGACTGCTTACATTTATATATGTATATAAATGTATTTATATATTTTTTTATATATTTGTGTTACAGTTAACGTAATGTAAAGTGAAATAAAATAAAGAACCTAGATAAAATAAACAAATATCCTGTAGTCCATAAGGTTAGAAAAAATCAAAGAGTTCCCATGTAGTAATCTCTTTTTTACGATGCATTAATACTTCCATGTTGTTGGTAATTCTTCTGTGTCACTGGAATTAATGCATTGATCTACAAATTTTCTTCTATACATTCAATTTTCCATCGCTCATTCCTACAGTTCAGAGTGTAAAGCCTTAACTATATCCTCTTTATACCATTTAACTGCTTGTGATATAGATGGGTACCGTATTACAGATCTCTTTCTTTCCATTATACTTATTTTCCTTGGGTGTTTCTTTTGATAATCCCAATATAGTTTTTTTTTATTCTTAATTATAGGTTTTCATAAGATATCCTGTATATGACTGCTTTAATAAGAGTATAAAGAGTCTTATAAAAAAAATGGCAAACCCCAAAATCTCGAAATTATATTAAAGAGACTGTCAAATATTTACATTTTAAGAAATGACAAGGAGAGGCTGAATAAAGAAGAAAAGATTCATAAAACAATGAAAAGCAAAGTTCGGGGCTAATTTAACACTGAAACTCTTTGCCTGGGACCGATTGAGCTAATACTATAGTATAAGCGACAAGTAAGTTTCATGTGATTGTAACGGTCTGTCCCCTAAGTTAATCTGCGCTTATGCGACTTTGTATCACACGCCAGCAAGGGAAATCGTTAGATGCTAGAATTGGTAGAAATGTTTAGAAATGTTTCCAAACTGCACATTACAGTTTTCATAAACTATGGGACAAAATAAGTACTGAGGTTTTTTATAACCTCTGTATTTATTTTTAGCACATTTTCTAGAATTTATGAACATAATTTCTATATAAGCCATTTTCTACAATAGTTATCCCACAGAAATTTTGAAAAAATTTTAAATCTCTGTTAATAAATTGTCTGTTTAAAAATTGTGCTCTTGTTATATATGTTACAGTGAAAACTGGAAGATGCTATGTATGTATACATGGCAACTTCTACTTACACTGTAACTTACACCGTCTTTCCAAAAAAAAATTAGAATATTCAGTTTGTATTTAGTAGCTTTTTATTTTAAAATAATTAACTGTTTATAAAGTAAATTCATTTAGAAAACTCATTATGACTAATAACATATTAAATTTTTGAATATACAGTCGACTCCCCTATAACACTGTTGATAATTCCGTTTTATATGAATTCCATGTTGTATGAGTCACTTAGATTTTACAAATACGTGAGCAGTTCACAGCCCGGCACACGTATTCTTAAAATCTAAGTGACTCGTACAACATGAATTTCATATAAAACGGAATTATCAACAGTGTTATACGGGGTCGACTGTACTTGTTATATTTTTGTTGTCTCGTACATTCATGAACTTTCCCCAAATACAGTAAAGTCTCGAAAACGCGGCCTAATGTGGACCGAAGGGTGGCCGAGTTTGTGAAAATGCCGGGTTATCGGGAATGGGATTAAAAAAATATAAGTATGAGTGTTTCCTCAGAAAATACTGTACTGTACTTGTATATATTGTTTACTTGAGAATACAACAGAGAATAAACTGCCTTAAACGAAGGAAAAGTACGTCCTTTATGAAGGCATAGAGCCTTTACTACATGAAAATGAAAATTAATGAATACACTGTGTACAGTAATTTACCTGATAAGACAGACCTCAGAAAAATACTTTATGAGGCATAAAGCTGTCTATAATGAAAATTAATTAACTAAGGATTTTTTGCCCTGCCAGGGTGTGACCGAGTTATCCGGACTTCCGGGTTATCGAGTGCCAAGTTTTCGAGACTCTACTGTATTTGCATTTGCTCTTTGTATATTCTGATTATTGATTAAATGTAAACAACATCCATATTTTAATTAAGTTGTAACTTTCGCTAATATGTTTACAACTTATGAATTTTATTATGTATTTAATTAAAACAAAAAAGAATGTAGTTTCTGTAATTTAAATACTGGTAAAATATATATAAACTAGCAGGTGGGCCCGGCGTTGCTCGGGCAAAAGTAACGATAACTAACTTGTAAGATAAAGATTATTACGTTACAGTCAACCTTACCCGTTTTCACAGAATGCAAGAATTGGATCCCCTTGTTTCCAGACTAATTAGAGAATTATTAGATGGGTCTAAAAATATGTTCGATTTCCCGCAAAAACGAAAAAAACTGCATCTGCGTATTGCACGTCGCTTTCTCTTAACAATTCCATTGTTACGTAACATTTCCATTGTTGACACTTCCATTGTTACTTAAAACTTTTATTGTTACTTAAAACTTCCATTGTTACTTAACACTTCCATTGTTACTTAGCACTTCCATTGTTACTTAACACTTCCATTGTTGATGGAAGTGTTAAGCCTTAATCCTGTCCCTCTCCCCCGTGGGGAGGAATTTCGAAAAATCCTTTTTTAGTGTGCGTTCTCCTAACGTACCCTAACTGTGTACCAAATTTCAACTTTCAACTCCTAACCGTTTGGGATCGTATCCATAATGTATATAGAAGTTTTAATCCTGTCTCTCTCCCCCCGGGGGAAATTTCGAAAAATTCCTTCTTAGTGTGCGTTTTCGTGACGTACCCTATCTGTGTACCAAATTTCAACTTTCAACTTCTAACCGTTTGGGCTCTGCGCTTATTATTATTATTATTATTATTATCAACCCGTCTCGATTATATATTAGACTAGCAGGTGGGCCCGGCGTTGCTCGGGCAAAAGTAACGATAACTAAGATAAAGATTATTACGTTACAGTAAACCTTACCCGTTTTCACAGAATGCAAGAATTGGGTCCCCTTGTTTCCAGACTAATTAGAGAATTATTAGATGGGTCTAAAAATATGTTCGATTTACCGCAAAAACGAAAAAAAAACTGCATCTGCGTCTTGCACGTCGCTTTCTCTTAACAATTTCATTGTTACGTAGCATTTCCATTATGTCATATTTATTTGCATCAGGACATATTATTTACATCTTTTGTTGGATTTGACTAATATTTATCATGATAATTTACCTCATAATAGAATTATTGTCGTTAGCAAGACGATTTGTCCTCGTTTTATCATATAATCTGAAAAATTAAACTGGAATAATAACTGTTTTATTAGTTTGGTTTCCATTCTCAAAGCGGAAATTTATCAGTTTGGTTTCCGCTCTATGATATTTCTCTTAAAAATTCGGCTTTCCCAATTACCAGTGGCCCAATTAAACGGAATCGACTGTATTTTAGTACAAAAATGAAATCAAAAAGTCCATACCTTGAAAAAACGACAAAGTCCGCATTCTTCCAGAAGCTTTCCAGAAGCTTTCATTATTACAGCTAGGCAATTGAAGAGCTAGATTGACATCATCTAGTGGGGATGAAGGACGTAAATCGGGTTCCTTTTTTTTATAACTCTGATAACTTTTCTGAAGTTCAACCGAAATTCATCTAACTCTGGAGAAATATCAAGCAACTGTCTGGCTTTATATTTCAGAAAACAACACCCAAAAATGTCAAAATACTTTTTCGTTATTAAGCGTCAAAGAGGCGAAAGTCGACACTTTCGTTTTCTCAGAGTTAATTATATTTTTCAAAATGTAATTTATGCACAGGACAAGGCTATATTAAATATTCTTACATCAAAATCATCAAAATCTAACGTCGAAAGTTTGTTTAAAAATTCGGACATAAAGTGCAAACGTTATCGGGCTTCCCCCAGGCAATTATTGTTAAACAACTTTAGTTTCCAAATTTTAAAATACTGTAGAGCGTCGATTTTCCGAATCAATTGGATTTTTCTCTGTTGCGTGTCGCTTCGCGTTGAATTTTCGTCGATGTTAAGCCTAACAAAGACTATTGTATCGTTAAAAATTAATTTTTTATTTTGTACAAACAAAATAAATATATTGAAAAATATAAAAACAATAAAAAATTATACTTCAGATGTTAATTTAGTATCAAAAACGTAAAATATTTGAGTAGCCCAAGACATAACCAAAGATTGAAGCGCCACAGCATTGGCAAAAATTTAAATTTGCCAACTGGAATTCTTTCCGATGATTGACTTTCGGAAAATCGACGATCTACTGTAAAATGTTATATATATAACTAATTGTTATATATATAAAACATGTATACATGTACTTCGAACTCTAACTTCGACAGAAATTCGCTTCCAAGTTCCAATTATGCTTCAAAGCTCAAATTGCATGTGTGAGCCCACAGATTTTTAAGGGAATTTTAAGATTAATGCTAATCGGTTTTTTCGAAATGTAAACATCCCCGGAAAAAAGGAAAGTCAGATCGGAGGTTAGTGAGAAAGTTGACACTTAGTTGTCAAGAATGCACCATAATCACCAACAACCAACGATCATGTGATCCCTTTCCCACAACGATTGTATAAAAGCGAGAGCTACTGGAAGCTCTGTGCGATCGAAAGGAAGTTGAACAGTACTTGAAATAGTGCACATTTAGTCTCCAAGTCCCCCAATCCTGCCGAGAAGCCAACGAACAAGGAAAACGATTCTTCCTATGGACCAATCGTGGCATACAGTTCCTTCTCCCCATACAGGTATTTTTGATAGCGATCTGAAAACCCCACAACTAACGGGAATAGGCTTAGCTAAGAGCTACCCTTTTTGTATAGAACTTTGTTAGTACTTAACCACGTTTTACCGCATTTAGCTTCCTATAACCTCCTGTAATCTAGATTTAGTCATATAATAAATACTTTTGTTATCTGTTAAAAACCATCTCCTCTCACTCCGAAACACGGACACCTGCCGACTTGCTCAACCCCTCGCCACTCGAAAAAAAACCATCCAAAAGACAAAGTGGGCGAGTTTTACCATCTCGACATGTAAATGGCAATCAGGAAATTGCCCTCATAATCTTACAATTTGGTGTCAGAAGTGGGATTAAGCCAACATACAGGCTTTCAACAGTTGTCCGTGATAAGCAGGTTATCCTCCAACCCAGGTTGGTTGCCATAGACAGGTTTTGAGAAGTTTAAGCTAGATAGGACTCTAGTATAGATTAAGAAAAAATGGAAGGAGAAAATCCAAGAGGAGCAACGCTTGGAGGAATGGGAGCTCTTGTCCCATTGCTTCTCTTCTTTTCTGGCAGGACTTAAAATTCTTCGAATTTTTCGAGTCGCTGGGTAACATAGTAAAGATAGCAGCATGGACAAAGGCAAAGAAACCATTGAGGTTCTCACTACCCATTCCCGTGGGATTATGCGAACTGTTAAGGACGGCGAGAAGCCAATAGACTCCTCCTTGAGAGACAAATTAGAGAAGTTAACAATTGCGATGGAGGAACTTAAAGCTAAATTGGACGGTCTAACCAGAAGCTCATTTCCAAATAACTCGAGAAGTCCAATATTGAGGCGCAATAATCGTGGGAATTATAATAATTCGAATTTTCAGCGAAGCAAGTATCATCCGACGTCACACCCTCGCCAGCGGCAGGGCCGATCGCCCGCTTGGATCCAGCGTATGTGCGGCAGCAGGCTGGAGTCTTCCTCAGAAGATGAGGAAGGTCACGACGATGATCATTGGAAGGGAACAATTCGAACCACGAAGACCAGAGCAAGGCATAATACAGTAGTCCTAAGCTAACTTAATAATCTTCCGGTCAAATTTCCCATTAATCCCAAGATACTATCCATGACACCCTGTTGTCAAATGAAGTTGCAAACCAAATCAAAGGAAAGGCACCAGTCAAATTCGGATCCAAGCAAAAGATAAAGAAGTCTAATGGAGAACCCATTCGGACCATTGGTATGGTGATGCCCACCTTCAAGCTAAGAGGTCAAAAATTTGTACTGCCCTGTAAGATCGTCTGATCAGAGATCAGAGTACTTTGTGAAAGTATAATTAGTAAGGACCTGCTGGAGCAAGAAAATTTTATGCTCGATAGAGACAATGAGCGAGTTATCTTACCAAATAGTAAAGTAAGTCATTTTTGTTCCTGGAGGAAGCCTAAGCAGACAAAACGTAGAAGAAAGGCAACAGATAACTGGACAGAAGACGAGGCGAACATGCGATAAACTCCCATAACTCCATGAAACAGAAAGGATGGTCGACACGCAACCGCCAAGGTCGACACGAAACAGAGTCAAGCATAAGAAATGATCCGAATTATCCAGTCGAGGATCCCGATAAGGGACCGACAACCCTGACCGAGGTAGATATGTAAAAACGGAAGTTAAGAAAATCTATGTAGAAACAGGGGAAGCTGAACTTAATTCAGAACAATCCTCTAAATCCGAGTCCCGAGAAGACACCCCGGGAGAAGAGGTAGGTCTAAGAGGACGTCGTCGAACATGAAAAAAAACGCTTCGAACCAACTTGAACATTCTTGTAAGGTGGATTCGAGCCTTGTTAGTCATCATTTCCTTGATAAAAGGACCGTGCATGTCCATAGAAGATGAAGCGATATGACCAACATCAATAACCAACGTATCTACTTTAGGAATATTCTTGCCACAACGACGAAGTCGCATCCCCCTTCCCATCCATCTGACAAGGACAATACTGCAAGTTAGGCAAGCATAGTGAAAAAAAAATGCGATTGAAGCGTAAAGCTCAACGTGTTGTGAGCCAAAGTCATCTCTCGCTCTTGTGTTATCACTGTATAATTAAATTAAATTTTACCATACAATTTAATAATTGAAATTTAAAAGATTCTTTATAGTTAAGTAGGAAGAATAATACAAATGTTCATTAATTTACAATTGTGTTATCTTTCTTATGAGTTTTAAAAGAATATTATAAGTCTCAGAAATGATAGAGATAAATTCGAAAAATATTCTGCTATTTAACTTATATTTTCAGCTTAATATTCATAAAATTGCAATAAATACAAATGAATACCGATTACATTTTATATGGTAGATTAATATTAAATAATTAATTAATATTCAACGCTTTTAAATGAATAGTACTAAGTGATTATATAAGAATGTACTCGTAATCCAGTTTCTTAACTATACACGTTTTATTGCTCTGTAGTTTCTCAACTACAGAGCAATAAAACTGTAGAATTGCTCTTTAATGTGCGTGACTGGCGAATAAATTTATATAATCAGTTGCTTCGGAGATTTCATTACTACGGTATAAAATGTAATATTATTTACATGTAATGATTTTACAGGATAACTATATGTTAATTATTAGAAATATGGAAAGAATATAATTCTAAAATAAGCGGCAAATTTTAAAATTTGTCTCTTGCTAAATTATTGTGCCTGAGTTATTTCTAAATTTAAAGTAAACAATAAGTTTTCTGAAAGTAAAATTCAGTTAGGAATTGCGGTCGTAAAAAATAATACGATCCACTGTCTGTAGACAGTGGACAGTGGATCATATTATTTTTTACGACCGTATTTATTTATCCAAATTTATTTCTTAGAATGACTTATTATTGGTAGTTGGTGATAATAATTTAACCGTAATATTTCTTATTCGATAAAGCATATAGAGATTAGTATCGTCATTTGCTTACATATGGTAATAATGCAAACAAAGGACACCAGTTTCAAACTTTATACATTCTAGTTTTAGAGAGAAATATACCACAAGCTTTCGATTACTTAATACGTCACATTGACTGCCTTTATCGATATATTATAGGTTATATAATATATATTGAATATCGTATATAATTTTCCTGTATATTTAACATTATGCCACTACTAGTATCCTTCGCTAAACGTATATATTTATTTCCTCTGAGAAAAGTGATGCTGGCCGACCCATTTTCGGGTCAGGCCAGCCATAAGGCGCATAACTTATAAATGGCCGGAGATACTTGATAACATTGCTTGTATCACACGCTAATCAGCAAATTAATCGACTAAGAATAAATCGTTCTCTCGAAATTTGCATAACTTTATCTGAGTATTAAGACCGTATTCTCAGTTCTGGTTTCTATTCCACATTATCTGATATCTAAAAATTAAAGAATGGAATCTCATTTGCGACAACGCTGCTGCCATTACATTGTACGACCTTTCTTGGAAGGTGGAAAAGCATTTGGATTCGACTTTGTAGAGCCTTGTCAATGTATAAACATCGAGAAAAACAGAAATGATAATTCTCGTTCGTCCATTGCATTCAAAGTTTATGTAACATTTATCGAAATTTATCTATGGTCGGTGGCATTCTTCTTCGCCGTACGAATTTTCAATCTTAATCTATATTGCTTACGAGTTATTAAGATGTACGATGATTATGCACTGGAAGCGGCAGTAGCGTGTTGGTTTTCTTCTATGTACATCGCTATACAATTTAGTATCTTGAAGAGAAAGAAACTTACAATCCATTCGGTCAAGAGCAGTTACGATGCCGAACGAGTTGTTGTCGAAAATCTTCATAAATATGCTCCGGCATTTCTTTTTTGGTTGCTTGTAACTCTCATGTTGGTTACTTCTGTCGCAGTAATCTCCATGTTCGAAGAAATTAGAAAATACGGCGATTCAGAAGCATTGGTATGCTCTCTGGCACACGCAGTATGGCTATCATATCTTGGAGGTCAAATAGTATCTTTCATCACGATGTCTGCAATGATTCTTTACGTTATCGCTATGAGATTTGTTAATCTCTCGAAAGAAATGGCAGAATTACACATTAGAATAAATTCCCTGCAAGAGGTATTGGAAGAGACTATCCAGAAACATTTCGAACTGTGGGAGATAATCGATAATATTAACGACAACTGGGTCGATCTACAGCCTATACTATATGCGCATTTTCTGTATGTTACCTGTTTTATTTCTTATGCCGCGATATTCGTTATTTCGGAACCCAAATTAAAAATGATGTTCTCAATGGTGGCTATAATATATGTAGGCAGTTTCGTTTCGAACAGTTATTCTTTCTCACGGTTTACATCACTGGTAAGTAGAAACGTAAATTAAGTTAACTTAAAGTAAATTAAAACTTCGATAAATATTGTTGAAGGTACATTATGGAATATATTTTATTAGAATTTCTAGTAAACTAAAGTAATTGTTTAGACTTTTTTTTATGTTCTTATGTCCAAATACATGCATGTCATCATACATGCAAAGTACTGTATGTTCGTTAACATTTTCTCTAATTCATTAAATATTAAGAGCACGATTTTATTTATAGCACTAATATATACAAGATCATTTGTAAATTATAAGTTTAATAAATAAATATAGTCTATTTGATTTAAGTAAGTAGGCCTAATTCTTATTTTTTTTTTTCATTTCAGTTGTACGACAATTTTGTGACAATTGAAAAACTTTCTCCCGCTGATCTCCCTCTGACTTTTAAGCTGAAGGTATGTGTTAAAGTTTTAATTTTTATATAATATTGAAATTTATGACTCGAAAAACTTTAAAACTTTGGTATAAAGTGGCACTTATGCAGTAATACAAAAATATATTTTGAACCGTAACAATGTGTTTCGGTTCTGCGAAAATGCTATTCCGAGCTGTACGTTTCGTTTTCGGTCCCGATAGTCACGTGCGATAACTAAGCTTTTGTTATCGATCACTCTGAAGCTACCGTTAAGAACGTAACGAAAGTGTAAACAATATGGCGTCTTTTGCTGTAAGAACGATTTTACTTCACGAGCAATTAGAGAGTTAATAAACTATGTTATTGTATTGCTTAAAAATAATTACCTTAACTATTTATGAATAATATTGCTTTCTTGTTAAAATTTAAAGTAAGTAGCTATAGCGTGAACATTATTTCTGAAATAGATTTCATTCGCGTATGTATAAATTAAAATGATAGTGATATATTTATATTCTAAGCTATCAGTTACTTTTCGCCATCTTTCTGGATTTTTTTGTGAGCCGACTCCATCGGAATTCAGACGGTCTGCTATTTCTTGCCACAATTTCTGGCGATCTTTTACGGTAAAAAAAAAGCGTCTAATTTCCCTGAACTTCCCTGGCATTAATTTAGGGTTGTCTTCTATTAACGAGCATCTCGAACTGGCGACTCGTAGTTCGCTGGCATCGTTGGCTTTTCTTCGACATTTTAAAGCAAAACTATTTCACTAGCGCTGGTACGCGACAAAGTTAAAGCCATGTGCTTCGCTTAGAAAATGGCGGGTTGCAGTCGCGTGACAAAAATACAATGTTAACTAAACTGTGATTGGTTAAAGCGTAACAGCTATCGATAGCGTGGAACCCAGACGTATCTCGACCGACTACACGTAGCGAAACCCACTTAACGTGGAGCACACAATAGCGATTTGTCTAAGGTTCGCTAGGCCCACCAGTGGCCGAGCGGTCTTCGTACCCTGAACACTGGGAGTTTGGTTTGTGGGTTCACGCCTTGCTCGGATGGGCTGACCACGTGGAGTTTTCCGGGTTTTCTCCACATCTGAAATCCTAAATAGGGGCCAGTTTCCCTCCCGGAAGGCATTCCCCCACAGGGCAGATCGCCCAATTGTTGCGTTTCCGTGAAGTAACTAACTAACTAAGGTTCGTTAACTGCCTTTTGCTATCGAGTGCCCCGCGTATCGCTCTCGTTGAGTTATCGGAAGAGCTCAGAATAGGTCCCCAGGTGTTCGAATCTTGGTAAGCAGGTAGCCTTAAATAATTTGAAGTGGCGAATGGTTGACGATACTTTTAAACTTTTTAGAGCGACCCTTGATACTATATAATACCAGGGCTGTAAAATCGGAGTTGTCAAAATTCCGCCGACTCCGACTCCTTTTTAGTTACCAACTTGTTATGTATATAAAATGGAAAAGTATTGGAATCGTGTCAAATTTGACCCTGCAATTTTTTTCCCTTTTTTTGTAAATCTACACGTTTTGAAGACCTCCCGAACCCCTCAAAAAAGTCATTAAAGGGGGAAAATTCGCTCGCGTGTGTGTTTGCATCTAATTTGTTTAATTTCTTTATTTTCTGTTCTGAGATATTAAGCAATATCTCAAAATGGGTAAAGTTTAAGAAACGAAATGTGGCACTGTAGCTTGCGTATAAAGAAGAATCAATACTATTGAATTTTGGTTCTTAATTAAAGGTCGACAGGATGAAGACCTAAAACTGGTCATGTGTCAGGCCTCTTTATAAATATTTTACTCGTTATTAGCATTCAAAATTTAAAACTAATAAAATAAAATTCGTCTCTACCCTCAAAGTAAGCTTTTCAGCATTTTTATAATAGTACAGTAGTAGTAGTAGTTTGAACCATACTGATCACAAAATTAATTTTTTGAGTAAATTACTATCGAATAAATTAAAATTACAATAATTGTATGAAATAATATAACACCAAAACGAATTTTTTTTAATTTTTATCATCAATACTAGAATTAATTATTTTCTTGGTGAATATTTGTCTTAATATTCTGATACATGACAATTTGAAGTAATATAACACTGAAATTATTTTGAAAGGTTTTTATTTTTACGTTACAGTTTATTTAAGTGTTTCCACTTTTTCCTTCAGTTTATCTAAAGCAAGAAATTTCTGCACCTAATAATTTTTCAGGATATAAATTATTTTCAGATCAAAAATTTCTCGATTAAATTAAGATTATAAATATTTAGAAAACTTTTTATTTCATTTTAGTTTTTATAAAATATCTTGAAACAATAATCATTTCAGATATAATAATTTCAGATCA
>NW_019384501.1:257144-281520 GCF_000671375.1 Centruroides sculpturatus | reverse complement strand
CTAGTGGGTCAAATTGGTATGCGTCGAGAGTATCGACACCTCCCCTCAATTTGATATCACGGTGAACCTTCTATGGGTCCGATACCCATGTTGGCGACGCACGACCGGTGTTTGTTCGAAAACAATGGTTTGGTTAGAACGTCGGCCGGCATCTCGCTGGTCGGTAGATATTTGATGTCTACGTCTCTGCGTTCGAGAGCCTCCCGGATGAAGTGATGTCGTATCCCGATGTGTTTAGTTCGTGAGTGAAAGATCGGGTTTCTGGCAAGTTTCTGGGCGCTCTGATTGTCGTTGTATATCGTTATGGGATGATCTGATCTTGAGTGAACGTTGCAGAGAAGGTTTTTAAGGTGGATTGCTTCCTTTGCTGCTTCGGTTAGTCCGATGTATTCGGCTTCAGTTGAGCTGAGTGCGACGGTACGTTGTTTTCGTGATTCCCAACTCACTACTGCGCCTGCAAGCATGAACATATAGCCTGTGTAGCTCCGTCGATCATTCGGACATGCTCCCCAATCGGCATCCACATAGCCTTCGAGTGGTTTACCTGTTTTTTTGAATGTGATTCCGTAGTCGGCAGTGCATTTGAGGTAGCGAAGCACTCGTTTTGCTGCTTGCCAGTGGGTATGGTTGTAGCAAGTGTTGAATTGGCTCAACATGCTGACAGTGTAGGCAATGTCAGGGCGAGTACCGACGGCGAGATAACAAAAGGTTTTATGACCCTTTGTCTCAACTTGTTCCTTTGTTCGGACTACTGTCTGTCGACACGTGCGGACGTTCGTCCTACTGCTATGTAAAGACTCTTGTACTATAATTCATAGATTAAAGGAAGATATCTTAACCAGTTTAATATGTTTCATCTGAGTGTCTCTCTGCTGATACCGAATTAACCACAGTTTTATTGTTAAAATATTATTTTGAGTTGTGTTTTAATTTACTCGGATATTAGAACAAATTGTAAAAATTATTATTGCAAATTAATTTTATATGAAAAAATGAATTGAACTGAGAAGTTTTCTAAATACTAAAGTTATTATTGCTGATCATTTGATCTGAAATTATTATGTCTGAAATGATTATTGTTCCAAGATATTTTATAAAAACTAAAATGAAATAAAAAGTTTTCTAAATATTTATAATCTTAATTTAATCGAGAAATTTTTGATCTGAAAATAATTTATATCCTGAAAAATTATTAGGTGCAGAAATTTCTTGCTTTAGATAAACTGAAGGAAAAAGTGGAAACACTTAAATAAACTGTAACGTAAAAATAAAAACCTTTCAAAATAATTTCAGTGTTATATTATTTCAAATTGTCATGTATCAGAATATTAAGACAAATATTCACCAAGAAAATAATTAATTCTAGTATTGATGATAAAAATTTAAAAAAAATTCGTTTTGGTGTTATACTATTTCATACAATTATCGAAATTTATTCGATAGTAATTTCTTAAAAAAGTTTATTTTGTGATCTGAAATAATTCCATTCAAGAAATTTTTATTTGCAATTTTAATTTATTCGATAGTAATTTACTCAAAAAATTAATTTTGTGATCAGTATGGCCCAAACCACTACTACTTACAGTAAAATCCATGAAAGATGTTCTTGCCTAATATGTTAGAATGTATATGGGGACACGACTTAGTTCAACCCTTTAACGCTTAATAATAATTAACTCCTGTGTTAAACCAATCCGACTCCGATTCTGACCACTCTGACCACAGAAATTATTAAGCTTCAAACAGGGTGGACAAAATCATGCCACTTCCACACAGTCTCTAACATTCACACATATAGAAAATACCTTGAATCTTTTTTATATCTCGAAATTTCAAGGTGTCCTAAGTCCAAAAATGTAAAAATTTGGAAGGGATCATTTTTTGAGCGAGCGCTACACTTTTCCTCTGTTGTATATAACAGCAGGAAAAGTAAAAATTATCGAATACATATTTATATACTGTATTACTGTTTTTTTAGCTTTGGAATAAAAAGTTTCTTCTCTCTATCTTTATTAGAACTTTATTTATTGAATCTTTTATTCTAAGGTCACATGATGACATCAGAATTTTCGGGTTTCTTTCGGTAACAAGTCCGTCCCTGGTCGGAGTTGGACTCGGTAGATTTTTACGCGACTCCACAGCCCTGTATAATACAGTACTCCACGAAAGTAGAGAACCGCTGCAAATTTACTATATGAAGGTTAGAAATTACACATATGATGTAGCTATTTGACGACGCTCTACTGTATTATGTTTTCATAAATACTGAACAATACAGTATGTCAAAATTCATTGTTTCCTATATCGCAGCAAACAACAAATTGTAAGAAAAACTAATTTTAAACACTACGAAACTAAATCTTTTGTAGTGTTTAAAATCGACTAGTAAATGAATGTAAAAAGAATTATATACTACAAAATAGTTTAATTTACATGTTAGTAATTTATTTGCGCACCTTCTTTACTGATAACATTGAAAATGGAATTTGGCACGGTATCAACAAGGTTTTTTTATGATCGATGCCTCAAGAGAGTTCCAAGCAGTGACAATTGCTTGGACATTGTTTTAAGTGTTCAATGTCGGTATACAATTTAATTATTTCACCTTATTCCATCGAGCGGCCATATTTTTCCTAGCAAAATTGAATTGGGCAGCTTTGTTACTCAACACTTCCATGTTAACATTTCCATTCTTAATACTTTCATTGTTAACACTTCCACTGTTAACACTTCTATTGTTAACACTTCCATTGTTGACACTTCCATTGTTGACACTTCCATTGTTGACACTTCCATTGTTACACATCTTCGAAGTCAACCACTTTCAAGCCCATATCTCCCGCACCCTTATAGCTATCGAGACGCAACTCCCATAGTGCACGAATGGAGACTTGGGGCTACTACCACATACAAACACCATTCACGTGCGATGTGTAGTTTTGGCGGAAAAGTGAAATATAGGGTCACACACGTCCATTTATACTGTAAGGTCTCGTTTTATGCGGTGAATACGTTCTACAGAAAAGCGCATATAAAAAATTCGCATANTGTAAATCTTCGGATTTACCAACATGAGTTGGTAAATGTAAGGATTTTTATAAAGTGAGATGATTTTCCGGGCTTTTACCATTAGAATTTGGTACATGCTAGGTTTTACTAAAGACAATTAGTAAATGTTGCTTTTGAAAATAAAACAATGAGTATTTTATTAATCTTTTATTGCAATTATTATAAACTTACTAAGTCCTATTTATTAACAACTAGTGAAACAGTTTAAAAATACTTTTCTAACATAACAAAAATTAAATTATCTTGTAAAAAATAATATAATAGCCTATCCGGCTAAGCTAATCAGTAATCACAGTATTTTTTCTAATCATTTGGTATTCATTGTCATTTAATTAAAGTAAAAAAAGATTTTACTTATTACAACATGGAGAGCTATCATGGTATTTAGAATTACAAAGTAATCCTGATGACTTGCAAGCGCACTTCTTCGTTAGGCATTTTTTTAAGCAGTTGCACTTCTTGAAACCTTGTCCTCCGGTCAAAGACAATTTTGCGACAACTTCTCGAAGACTCACTTCTTTACCTTTAACAACTTCTTCTATCTTGATAAAGTCTTCAGGGCATGAAGTAAATTGATTTTGTGTATAAAGCTGCTTTAGTACTCCAATTTTGGTACCTAGTTGGTAAAACTCGTTGTCCTTTACATCTACTACAACTGCAATAACGCTTTTCGGGTCGGTTTTAGCTTTGTCAATTTCAGGCACTTTCAGTCTTACATTTTGGCCAATTTTCACATTTGGATATTTATCAACAGACGTGGCTTTCATTTTTTCAGCTTGTTTTTCCAAATTCAATTTTGCGTTGTTTCTTATAGTCACTACAGATTCTATCTTTTTTGGTATTGGCTCTATAGTTACAAGAACTTCCTGAGACTCAATCGTGTTTTCTGTCTCTGAATCGGTATCTCTCTGAATCGTTACATTGGAATCATCGGTTATTTGCTTCGCCTTCATCTTCTCAGTAATAATCATTTCATCTTCTTGTGTTTTATCGTTGACAGTGCTATTGTCTATATCCCCTTCTGACTCATTTTCAACAATGCTTTCTTCCTTGTCCTGTTCGATTGCATTTTCGACGTCATTATTTTGTTCCATATTGTCATGCGAATGCAACAACTTCTCTAAATCTTCTTCAGATCTTATAACTCTAATCATATCACTAGGGATTGCTGAAGTTGCAAGGCCCATTTTCATTGGACAACCAAACATTGCTTCGTAGGGGGAACATTTGATTCCCTCGTGATATGCTCTATTTTTCATTGCCTGGATGAATCTTAAACCCTCTGACCACTTTGATAACTGATTGGTTTCCATCCACGTGCTCAACATATTTTCTATGTCTTGATTAGCACGCTCCACTGATCCTTGACTTTGGCTATGTCTTGCCTTTCCATGTACGATTTTTACATCCGGCCACATGGAGCATAAACTCTCAATAACTTAGTTAGAGAATTCTCGACCATTATCGGAATGAAGGATGCTCGGCGCTCCAAAAGTGGTGAAAATATCCAAAAGATGGTATTCAACTTCTACGGCGCGTTTAGTTTGAAGCGTACGAAGGATCACAAATTTGGTAAGATGGTCTTGGTAAACTAAAATAAATTTATAATTTCCATTTGGGCTGGTTTGTAGATCTATTAGATCAACCTGACAGCGTGAGTTCATTTCACTGTGAAGTATAGGTCTGACGACAATGCCCTTTTTCAAAGTCTTCTGTTTCTTTTGGCAAGGTTGACATAGCTTCAAATATGTCATAGTAGCCTCATAGTAGCCTCAACTGTTACATTTTTATACTTGCGGTTACATTCCTTAAATATCCGTGTCCTTCCACCGTGGCCAACAGCAACATGTGTTTCTTCGAGAATATTGAATAAGTCCTCGTAACAAATGTAATACCTTATTTCTCCATCCTCCTCCTTCATAGGTGCAATTAGTTTTTCTTCGCCGCCTATAGTCAAAATGTCGTAACGCTTTATACGCCTGTAATGAACAGCTTGTTTCTTTTTCATGTTCTTTGCAGCTTTTACTTCCTCCAAACACTTTGCGTATTTGTCCCTATTAAGATAAAAGTTCTTTCTTGCTTGCAACGAACTCGTCCATTATTTCATAAAATCTCCGTTTCATACTCATCTTGATTCATAAATAACTTTTAGACAACAAAATCTCAAAGAAGATTAGAATTAACGTGCGTGTTCTAACGTGTCAAACGATGGAATGAGGCGAGCGAAGGCGACAACGCGGAGTGGTGCGGAAAGCGGGGAATATTTTTTCAACATTTACCATGTCTCTGAGGTAAAACCTAAGATATACCGAGTAAATGCTGGTAAAAGTTCGAAATTATCGATGATCGCAGAACATTTCGGACTTTTACCACAAAGATTTGGTAAATCTTAGGTTTTACTGGAAAATCTTAGGATTCACTATAGTTCGAGCATTTACAGTAACATAGATATAGAATATAGATATAGATAAGCTTATATTATAGATTCTATAATATAAGTGAAAATAGAAAAATTTAGTAAGAATTAGATTTTTTTAACTTTGTTTTTGTTTAAAGATGGACGATTTTATGAAAAGATATGGAAAAACTCCTCTGGGATTGTCTGTAGGAGAATTCTTTTCTGTAAAACGAGACTTTTTTATAAAAGTGAGTATACTAATTTAGCATTTCTATAGAAGAGAACAATTAATTTACAAGTTTACAACTTTAGGTCGTAAGTGGATTACATTCTGTA
Organism: Centruroides sculpturatus; assembly: GCF_000671375.1. Lineage (NCBI taxonomy): Eukaryota > Metazoa > Arthropoda > Arachnida > Scorpiones > Buthidae > Centruroides > Centruroides sculpturatus. The sequence continues at coordinate 275,717 of NW_019384501.1, read as the reverse complement.
TTTTCTACTTGCCTTGAATTAACTGGAGTACTTGAGGAAGAAAAAAAATGCTACCCCTCTCCATCAAATAAGACAATACAAACAAACGGAACCATCAACTAAATAATTAATCGTTTAAATTCATCTAGAAAGAGATAAGAAAAGTGTAAAAAAATTAAGCAGATGATTTATATATAACATGTAAAAGAAAATAGAAATAGAGTTACACCTCACTTAATAATCTACCTGTTTAATCTCGATCCCATAATTAATCAACATTCACTACTGGAAGCATTAGCAATGTCTAAGATTACATATTTCGTTTATAAAATTGACTAGCCTCAAAAATATCATTACGAAAGTTATCTCAAGACTTTTTCGACAGAGTCATGAAAGAATTTCTCTAAAAGTTTTTAAGACAATATGAAGTACCACATTAATTTTAAAAAATCCATACTTAAGCTTCATCAAGACACTAAAAAAGCTTTAAAAAATAATCTCATGACTTAATGAAAACCAATCAACTATGGTATACGTACATCAACAACCATGTGCCTCCTATTGCTAATATTATTTAACATATATATGTTCATTTAGATGAAATAATGAAAAAAATAGAAAACAAATATTTTTGAGGCTTTAATATTAGGTTCAACATTACTGCAAGCACACTGCTCTTTGTCAATCACCAAGACATAATTGAAAAAAGTGAAATGAAATTTCTCCGAAAGACTGAAGGATACAACTCAATTGTCGAAATTAATAATAAAATTAGAACCTAAAAGTAAATTCACTAATCCATACTACAGATAGCTACAAACAAAAACGACGAACATATACAAAGAATAAACTGAGAGCTAATCCCAAAAGAATACTAATTTACAACTAAAGGAGGAAGTCGAAACAATGGACATCAATGGAAAAGAATGACATCGAATCCGAAACGGGCTACTTGGCCTATAACCTTGAAAGGATGAAGAATAAGAGCAACTTTACGAATTAATATATTTTTGAACATATCAAACGTTTCACAATGACAAGCACTCCACTTGCACTAGAAGTAAATTTATAGATGGCCCACCAGTGGCCAAGCGGTCTTCGTACCCTGAACACTGGGAGTTCGGTAGTGGGTTTGCACCTCGCTCGGACGGGCTGGCCACGTGGAGTTTTCCGGGTTTTCTCCACGTCAGTAAGGCCTAAATAGGGGCCAGTTTCCCTTAAAAGACCTCCCGGAAGGCATTCCCCCTAGGCAGATCGCCCATGTGTTGCGTTGCCATAACTTAACAAACAAACTAGAAATTTATAGAGGTATGCGGAATATCTCTAATTACTACAACAATCTTTTCTACAACAATAAGAATGAAACCAATGTTAACTATAGTCTAAATACAGAAAAATAGTTTCGTATTTATTACAAACATAATATACATAAAGAATGTAAACATATTATAAAATTAAGATATCTTATGTTTAACCCCCTTTAAATAAAAATAACCCTAACAAATTTCAAAAATTCTTGATGTATCCAGCTCTTAGATATAATGGAAAATAAACGCCAATTGACAAGATTGTTATATAATCGTGTACAGTCGACCCCCTTATAATTACGGTCCCTATAATTACGATTCCTGTAAAACTACGAAAAAATTGTGACCGGTATCCGTAAAAAACAGTAAATAACCCCCTATATCTTATAGGGGTTTTTTTACTGTTTTTTTACTGTTTCCAAAGAATGGAACGTATCTATATCTTATAGGGGGGTCGACTGTATAATATAACATACATAATTTAATGAAAATATGAATTTGGATAGACATAAAGTGTTCTAATTCCAGTGTAGTAAGATTCGCTATGTTAAGTCATTTGTTCGTTCATTTTCACGCTTACTTGACGGCTTGCCTCTACCAAATCTTTCGATAAATTAATGTATTGTTATAACATTATTGTATTATTGAGAAAAATAATGCATAACAATTAACAAATGAAAATGGATAAGATATTAAACGTTATGAAAACTTTACTTAAGTTACGTATTCCATATCTTTCAAAGGAAAATAAATGTAATTCCATCAAGCATAACGAAGAAGCCGAATTTCGTATGGCGATTTATTTGAAACAATTCAAAAAATGGACACCTAACACCGGTAATACATATTTTGATTATCAAGAAAGAAGAAAGACCATTCGAAATTTAGCCAAAATTTGTTTTAAGTGGAACATACAAGAGAAGAATACAATATTGGAATTATTACATCAATTACTCAAGCATGATACGTATGTTTATCATCTTTTTATTAATCTTCCCAGTGTTTTACGGTTTAAAAACGATCCGAATGAAAATGAAAAGTATGCACACCTCAATTATTTCTTGTTGCAAACTAATAGATTACGGGTCATTTTTGGAGATGAAAATCTTCGATTTGTCGAAACAGCATTCTACATTAGATACCGTTCACAAAGTCCTAAACTCTGTCTTGGAGCAATTCTTAACTGTCATCCAACCTTTCTCCTTCTTTTATTGCAACACGGGGCATTAATTAAATGGATTCATGATATAAGAGAGTGTAATACAAATCGTAACGATTACAAATATCTAATTTATTTAATACTTTTATTATGGAGAGAAAAAAAATTTAGGTACGATAATATAGAATTGGTGAATGTGATAAGCACATCGGATCCCGTACCTGAACTCATTTCGAATGCCAATTTGTTACTAAGAGAGGTGCCAAAATTGAAGAATGTGTGCAAATTATATGATATGAAAGAATATACCTATAATTTTCGATATGAAGTATTAATAGTGCCACATATTGTAGATAGTTTTCATAAATTATTACCATCGTTAATAGAAAGGTACTTGAAGCCTGCTAAATTACAGCATTTATGTCGATGCGTTATCAGATATTGTCTTTGGTTGAATTGGAAATTGCCACAAGGAATCGAATTATTACCCTTGCCAATATTTTTAAAGAATTACATCAATTTATTAATTGATTAATAACGTGTTTATATTGCAAATTTATTTGTTTAATTTCTCTAACTTGCAAGACACAGTGCAAATTTCCAAAATTTTATTTCGTCATATTGTACAAGTTAAATTTCCACAATAAAGATACCACTTTTTAACGAGTTTTATTCCTTCTTTTTTCCTTTTACCGACCATTTAATTTTATAGTTTTAATTGCATTTTATTGCTTATTCATAACAATTACAATGAGAACAAAAGGCAAAATAAAAGTGTCTTAGAAATCAATATAAATTAAGACCAATTGTAATCTCGATTAAAGAGATACAGAAAAAGATTTAGGATAGAACTAGGTTTACACCGATATTAAGTATTAAGTTTATATCTTTCTATCGTAGTGTATCGTATAAATTGTTGTAGGGTATAGACAAGGAAGAACCACTGTTATTCGAAAGTGATATAGTTTAAGCTAATAAATTAATAAAAGAGAGAAAAAATTAGATCGGGGTTGGGGATATACAATAGGAAGTAAAGGATTGAAGTTTAGCAGAGAGAAAACTGAGTTCTTAGAATAGCGAAGACTTCTTCGTATGCAAAATAATTTTATAAACAAATAGATGGAATATCTATGGAATCAGTTATGGGATCGAAATTAGCAGAAATCTATACGTTACAAATTGATTGAAAGCCACCACTTCTCCCTGGTTCCCGACATTATTATAATACTAATTTTAAAATTGATAAAAACAATATAAAATGTCGCAGTCGTAGTCTTATACTGACTCCTTTTTCTATTTTCCGTCTGTGGCTATCATAGGGTGGATTGAGTAGCTTCGTGATACCGCTTTCGGTCCCAAGCCCGGATAAAAGAGGAGGAATGGCATCAGGCCAAAAAACCCAGTGCCATAACTAGCCATTCCTGTGCTCTGTGCAATAATTTGCAATTAGGCCCCTTAATTAATTAGATTTGGAAAAATAATAAAACAAATACATGCATTTTGGGCTCCCCTTCCAAGTGGGCCCTGTGCGGGCGCACCTGTTGCACCTGCCTAGTTATGGCACTGATAAAACCTATGTCAAAATTACATAGAATGTCTGCTAGGCTACAACTTTGTTAGGGTGTCACCCGCACGCGACTCATTTGACCCGAAAACTATGTCAAATGAGCTTGGGCTATCGAACCAAGGACGGGTTCGGCTAAACAAGTTAGTCCAGAAAGAGAGGAGCAAGAATAAGACAAGTATAAGAATAGGTACTTTAAACATCGGAACATTGAATGGGAAGAGTAGAGAGTTGGTTGACCTAATTCAAAAAAGGGAAATGAACATTCTGTGCCTGCAAGAGACAAGATGAAAAAGAAATAAAGCTAAAGAACTTAGGGAAGGGTACAAACTGTTTGTGATTGGAGCGAATGAGGGAAGAAGGAATGGAGTTAACTTCGTAGTTAATAAAGTCCTAAAAGACAGAATCTGTGAGGTTAAACGAAAGTGTGATGGAATTATGAGCATTAAGTTAGACGTTGGTGGAATTTTCATTACGATTGTGTGTGTACACTCCTTTCCTCCACTACCTCAACCAGGTAGTGGAGAAGAAGAGAAGGCAAACTTTTGGGCAGATCTTGGCTATGTTATAATGAGTGTTCCTGTGAACGAGGTTAATCTGTGGGGGTGATTTAAATGGTGATGTTGGGAAGAGGAAGAACGCGAAAAAAGAGGAGTGTAGGAGAAAGAGTGGATCATGCTTGGGCTTTTGACATTGCGATAGTTAACACCTATTTTGAGAAGAAAGTAAATCAGCTGGTTACATACATGAGTGGCGGTAGATGCATCCAGATTGATTTTTTTCTTGTGCCGCGGGAGGCATCTGAATGATGTGAGAAACAGTAAGGTGTTAAATGGAGAAAGTATTGCTGCAAAACAGAGTTCTTCTGGTGGATTGTGACTTTCTTATTGGCCATTGTATGAACTGTGTTAGCCAGATTGAACAAATGATTAAATGGTGGAGATTGAAGGAGGAGGAATTTACAAAACAGTTTAAGGCAGGACTGTGGAGTCGGAGTAGGAGTCGTGGAGTTTTGGTGTTTTAGCTGTCGGAATCGTCAAAAAATCCGCCGACTCCGACTCCTTTTTACATATCAACTTGTTATGTATATAAAACAGAAAAGTATTGGAATCGTATCAAATTTGACTCTCCAAGTTTTTTTTTTGCAAATCTACACGTTTGGAGACCTCCCGAACCCCTCAAAAAAGTCATTAAAGGGGAAAAATTCGCGCGCACGTGTGTGTTGGCGTCTAATTTGTTTAATTTATTTTCTGTTCTGAGATATTAAACAATATCTCAGAATGGGTAAAGTTTAAGAAACGAAATGTGGCACTGTAGCTTGCATATAAAGGGGCATTAATACTATTAAATTTTTGTTCTTAATTAAAGGTCGACAGGGTGAAGACATAAAAGTGGTCGAGTGTCATANGGGCAAGGGTGATGCTGATCCCCAGTAGGGGAAATGATGATTAACAAATGAAAAAAAAAGAAAAATGTAGCTTGCATATAAAGGGGCATTAATACTATTAAATTTTTGTTCTTAATTAAAGGTCGACAGGGTGAAGACATAAAAGTGGTCGAGTGTCATATTTCTTAATTAAATTAATGAATATTTCACTCGTTATTAGCGTTCGAAATTTAAAAAAATAAAATAAAACTCGTCTCTACCCTCAAAGTAAGCTTTATTTGCCATTTCATTATAGTACAGTAAAACCCATTAAGACGTTCTCGCTTAAGATGTTAGAATGTATATGGGAACACGATTTAGTTCGATCACTTTGACGCTTAATAACTAACTCCTGTGTTAGTTATTCGACTCCGACTCCGACCACTCCATCCGACTCCATCCGACTCCGATTCCGACCACTCTGACCACAGACATTATTAGGCTTCAAACAGGGTGAACAAAATCATGCCCCCCCCACACACAGTCTAACATCCACACATATAGAAAAAAACCTGCGAATCTTTTGCATATCTCGAAATTTCAAGGTGTCCTGGATCCAAAAATGTAAAAATTCGGGAGGGGTCATTTTTTGACCGAGCGCTACACTTTTCCTCTGTTATATATAACAGCCGGAAAAATAATATTTATATACAGTAGACCCCCTATAACGCTTAGATACGTTCCACTTTATAAGAATTTTACGTTGTAGGAATCCTTAAATACATGAGCCAATCACAGCCCGACACGTGTGAAGTTTACGGACTAAGGCTGTTTGAAAGGTTTTCTTCTATAAAATTAACCGATTCTAGACTAATTCGACTCAACATTTCCAAAACACGTATAATTTTTTGGGANAGTCGGAGTCGGAGTCGGTACGCGACTCCACAGCCCTGGTTTAAGGTAAAAATGTTTAAAAGATATTCAGTTTCCGGATGATGTGCAAACATGGTGGCTGCTGAACAGTGTGTGAGGGTCGGACCGAAAAAAATAAAATTAAATAAAGAAGCTCAAATTAGATTAAATATCTTTATTAAAATTAAACAAAGAAAAGATCCATTTTTCGAAATTTTATGAAAAAGGATATACACATTTCCTTCCCACGGAGCCATTTCCTATCTCTCAGGAACCTGAAAAATGATTCATGAGGAACTTATCCTAAAAATCGGCGATTGGCGAAAACCAGTAACGTGACGAAAGGTATAAAAGAGGGGCGACAACGAGAAAAAAAGGGTCCGTCGTCGCCGTCCGTGAACACGGTCCGTCATCACCGTTCATGATCGCCGAAAACCCGTGCCAACGTCTTACCGATGACTCCTCTCACCTCCTCCACTCGACCTGAGAAAAGAATCCCGACTTTCCGGGATAGAAAAAAACATAAACAAGCCATCCACTGACCAGTGGGCAGTTCTCACCAAACTGTTGCCTATCAAAAAGAGGTACGACTTCGTCCTACCTCAGGCTACCCACGAGTGCATTTTGAAAGTTAGAGAAGAGGTTTTGGGATTAAACTTCAGAGAAGTACTGTATGTGAGATAAGCAGGGGGTCGGGGGTTATTCCCTTCTGATCACTTAATCTGGTAAAATCCGATCTCGCGGTCGTTGAATGGATAGGAGGGCAAATCGAGTGGGGAGTGCGTTGATAGGTCGGCAGGAGTCCGTAGACAAACAAAAGACAGGGTTTAACATAACAAATAAAATAAATTTATTATAAAACTAAAGCAGTTTTATACATGAATAAATGCGGTTACGAATGCGAACAAATAATCTTTAACTAAACGCGTGCTTGACCTAATTTCCCTGTTCTAAGTTTTTCTGCGGAGAGAGTTTACAAGTTTAGCCCCCTTTTTAAATACCTCTTAGGCGTATTGGAGAGTCGATATGGACGGTGCGTTTCCAACCTGTGTCTTCTCCTCTTCTTGGGTCCTGTCCGAGTATGGAGGTCCGGGAGATGAAATACACACAACTACCAAATTAATGTCCTTATTAATCGTTCTCGCACTCTCCTCGTGCTCGTATCATTCTTGTATGACACAATTCAATATTACATACAAAGTTATTTTTACAAGAAAATGGAGAATTTTTTTATTTTATACCCTGATAAAATTTTGTACCAAAATTACTTACAGAAATTAAAACTTTTATAAAATATTTTAAGAATTTATGAACATGAAATTTCTTTATCTACAGATTTAACACTTTTTAAAGTAAAAAAGAAAAACTTTATTATACCCTTTTCAGAACGAATTAAAATTATTTATATTCATTATTTATTTGTCAATTGCTATGGTAAAAAATAAATACAGTCGAACCTCGATATATCGCCACATTTGTTTGTTTCCGAACTCCCACTAAATTCAATGTGGCACTAAATCGAATGATTTCGTATTTTCTTATTAATGCTTATTAATTTGCCTATTTTGAACTTTTAAATGCCTATTTATAAGTTTCTGGATGTCCTAATTTGCTTTAAAACAAAAACAAACGAATTTCGACTAAGAAATAAAAAAGTCAGGATAGAAGGGAACTTCAATCAATATATTTTCTATATTAAAAGAATTTTGCATTACATATAATTCAAATTACAATCGTTGAAATAATGTAATTGAAAGTAATTTAATCAATTAATAATGGGTATAACAATCCCATTAAAAGTAATGTAGCTTTTTCAGCAATAAGTCCATTTCCGGATTCAGCTGTAATGAAAATTTATTAACATATAAATGTCAGTAACGAAATAAATGTAAATCATTTTACTTACTTGCAACATTCATTTCGTCATATCCTTTAGCGTGGATACAATTAATTATTTCTTTAGGTACACTTTTGTCTTCTTTATCTATAAACGAAATTTGTGCAATTTTCCTTTCATATATATAGGACTATATAACTTATTCATAACTGATGCTTACCACAAAATCCCTCTTTACAAGGATAACCAGTTGGACAATCGCCACATGCGTACCCTATTAAGTATGGTCTCTTATTCACATCAATACTAAATAAAAAGAAAAAAATAAATATTCATATACACGTAAATATGTAAAAAAAAATCAGTTAATTTATTATTCTTCAAAATCTATGAAATATTGTAGACTATATTAAAAAATTTTATCCAGGGGTTGTCTACAAAACGATGTTCCTGTGTTTGACATTGGTAAATTTAAATCATTTGAGATAAAAATACTCTGCAAAATGCGCAAGAAAAGTAATTTATTCCACATTTTTTAAGTCAGATGTATTAGCAGGGGTGGCCCAACTTAATCAACTCCACCGCCAAATTTGATATGTCCGGTGCATTTATTTCTTTAAACTTTTAAATCCTTAAAGACTAAAATAAATTGTTGTATTGATAAAATGCTTTTTAGATTGTTTTTATCTGATATAGAATAGAAGTTATTGCAAATAATAGAAGTCTTTATAGATTTAACTCTTGCATGCTATTAAATAAACTTTTTACTTCTTCATATTAATTTTCAGATAGAGTTATATCGAATATTTGAAGTGTAGCATACACGAGCGCATGAGGATATTGTCTATAACATTAACAATTAAAAAACACGCTGCGAATACTCTAGCCTATTTTCATATCAGACTTGTGTTTTTTATCCATACGCAGTAACATCTGAAACATCAGCACATTTCCACATTAAAAAGTCTCTACCTGCGATCGGTAAAGGATGGGAAAAACCATGCTTTGATTCATACCGCCCACGATGAATTATGTTCATCTATTTTGGGTTAGACTTCCTACCTCCTCCATGATCTTATAGTAACATTCCTTCACAATTTCGTATGACTGCATACAATAGTTTTAATAAATTTGATGAATCTCGATGAAATAATGAAATAGAATTAATACAATATATAAAATTCATGTGTTTGAACTTACGGAGGATAAATGTTGCATATCATGAAATGGCCCGAACCGAGATTTTCGCAACTCGATTTTGAACAACCAATTGCGTAACTTTCGGCCCACATAATCTATTAAATTTTAAATTAAATCTATTATTAAAATTTGATCTTATCAAATTCAACTTTGTCGATTTTAAACTCCTAAAACTTACATTTTTGTATGAATCACAAATACCATTACAAGTATTGGTTTCATAGGTGTAATTAGCCCTAGCCCATTCGTTTATTAGGTGTATTTCATCAAAGGATTTGTTGATTGAACCTCTATTTTGACTGAATTTTTTCTCACAACCAGGAGGACCAAATTCCCTTTTACATTGATCGCCCCAATCCTTAGCGAGTTTTGCTAATTTGTCACTCCATTCCTATAAAGATATTATAAAATTACTTTATTACAAAATTGCTCTTTTATATCTACATTAAAGTTTCATTTTACATTAAATTCAATCAAATATTTTATATTCTTCAAATTATTATTATACAAAGCAATACAACATCAAAAAATTAAACCACCAGAAAATTGTTAAGTCAAATTATGGATAATGGCACATTTTTTTTACTACCCACCAGCGGCTCAGTAGATAAAGACCACTGTGCCACAAGTGCTCAGTCTAAAATGCTACAAAATAAATAAAATTTTGCAAGGAGATTTATTTATTATGGGCATTGACTCCATTAAATTTTGGTGGTTAAAGGTCAAAGTGGTGTAGAGATATAGGGAGATCAGTTGTCATATCTCGAATTACAATTTTTTTTTAATCCTGCTCGTATTACGTATAACCTTATATAGATTATATATTTATTTTAATTTGTAAATATTTTCAAAATTTCATTTATATTCGCATAAATTAACTTACCACTTTCACTTTATTTGATACAATTTGAATATGAAGTCGTCCCTTAAGAGAATTTACTTCTGCTACAATTTTGTCTTCTTGTTTTACATTGAATCCACTGTATTTCACGACATCCAGATTTTCATCAGAACGGTTATAAGTAGTTTCTAATTTGTCGTTAGTCTGGATAACCTCACCTTTTGTAGAAATGAATAATTCTTTGTTCACGCAATACAATCCCACAAACCATATTAACCAGTTTCGAATCATGTTTAATTAAAAACTATTAAACGTTAAATTAATTAATTAACTTTATTTAAACAGATTTAACAAACAATTTCTTTATAGTTCTTAAAAATTTATTATTTTATTCTTTACCTTATTTAACTGAAATCGCTTCCGGAGAAAAATGGAATCTAATTCTAATAACTTTAGTTCGAATGGATTTTCAATTTGAAGAATTTAACGAACGATAAATGTTGCGATATTCGAATTTTGGCAAAACACAATATATAATTCTTAGCACTTGAACGGATTGTGATTTTATTCTAATTCACTTATGATACAGTTTAAAACATTAGAGATATTATCCGACATCACATTGGACACTGCTACAAACAGTTTGATTCTTACAGTATTTGCAACAGACACATTTACATTGTAAATCTTTCACCACGAAATATCCAGAACTAATGTTTCTTCTTGAAAGTTGTTCTTCAAAAGACTTCCTATCTGTTTATGAAATGTGAGAACTGAACATTTATGATCTATCTCTTTTTTCTAAGTGTTGAGAAGAGCCACGATCAGTTTTCTTCTGAACTGAAGGAGATTTCAGTTGATGTTGCCTTGAGCGATTTGGTATAGCCTCCACGCATCGATGACTGACACGTCAATAAAGTTGAGGAATAAGGCGACCACCATTGCTTTCCACTTATATAAATACTGTAGATACAGAGTGGTGCAGTAAAGTGAAAAAGGATTGCATATAGAGGTATGATTCCTTTGACGTTTTTTGCTTCTATGGGCATAGTTTACAGTTCTGTTAAGGTACTTTCTTAATTCTAATACCCACTCACCAGTAGCCGAGGGTATGAGACTACCGAACTAGTAGTTAGTTATTAATGGGTTCAAAGATAACAAACGGGCATAGCGTTGTACGGTTCGGAGACGTGGACACTCCGAACAGCAGAGAAAGAAAACTGGAGGCCTTTGAGATGTGTTGGCGAAGAATGATGCGAGTGTCGTGGACGGAGAGAAAGAGGAATGAGGACGTCCTGAAAGAGGCAACAGAGAAGAGACAGATTTTGAGAACGATAGAGAAAAGGAGAAATGATATGATTGGTCTCCTAATTCGACACTCCGAATGGATGAATGTTTTATTGGAAGGAAAGATAGAAGGCAAAAGGGGATGCGGAAGACCCAGAGTGGAATATCTCGATGGGTTATTCTGGAAAAGGCCTTATCAAAGGGTAAAATAACTGAGCGAAGAGAGACGTTACAAGATATACTTCCATGTTTGCCCACCAACAACTGGTTGAGCAGAGAGAGAGAGAGAGAGAACGTAAAAGAAATTATTCTTACTGTTTTAGAAGATTTTTTTATTTAAAAAATCATACGAATTCTTTCGGTTAGCAACTCGATAACGTGCGGAGCCATCACAACCTGTCTAACACGGATCGCTTTTTAAATATTAATAGTAGAGCAGTATTAATTAGTAGTGGTTGATCATCCTCTCTTCATCCATTCTTCTGGGAGGAGGTCAACAACTACTTTTCGTCGAGTTACTTCAACTCCCTTCTGTAACGACCCGAATTTCTATCGGATCAGCGGTATGTTGGCATTGAAATTGGAAAATCCAGAATACGACGTTTACTTTTTACGTGGTGCTTTTGTTTAATATTCGTTATATTATAGTTTGATTTATATAACTACAAAGATTATCTTACGTAAGAGTTTATCACACTTAATTAATGACCCAATCTAACACAGTATACAGATTCTTTACTCTTCTAGTGTACACAATTTAAAGAATTTTTGAAATGTGTTAGATTGGCACAATATTTACGTTTGTAAATATAAATAAAATTCTATAATATTATATAATAGAAGGATTAGATTAGATGTACGAAATAATCTAATAATTTTAATGCTTTTACTTATTTTTTCCGAATGTCGGGCTTACCTAGTTTACTATAAAATGGAGGAAGCTTGAAAAAGGTGGGAGATCTCCGATATCTCCCATCTTTTCGAACTTCAACCATAAAATTTCATACCATTAACTCGTACTTTTCTAGGTTTAGAAGTCTCAAAACGTGAAAACTTGCAAAAATCTCGGTGGATCAAATTTTACACGATTCCAATTCTTTCTCTTGTTATGAAGGTTTATTCATAGCAGCCAGGAAAATAACAAAAAATTATTAAAATTAAACCATTATAATTGTAAAAAAGTTCACAATAAGTCTATATCTGGTCACCAGTAGCCGAGTGGATAAAAGAGCTAAACACTGGTAGCAGGTGCAGACCCTTTGACCAAAGACCATGTGGAGTTTTTTCGGGTTTTATCCACGTAAATAGGAAGCAATCCCTTATTGAAACTACTCTAGAGAGGCAGATTCTTTAAAAATTAATTATTTTAATAAATTGTTAAATATTTAATAATGCAAGTAAATTAAACTTTGTGCAACTGTTTTGTTTACTTTAACAATATATTATTTATCAAATTATACATTAATTAGTTGATTTCCGTGAACTATTTTTGTTAAAATTGGATTTGATATTATTTGAAAATAGTAAATATCATCTTAAATTTATGAAAACAAAATGAAGATTTAATTATCTTTATTTGTTTAAGTAATATTTACATAAATTATCGATTTTAATTATTTAAGTCTGGAAACATTATTGAACAAATATAAATTTACTTTGTGTTCAATTAAAGATAACAAGTTTGTATTTCGTGTGGATAATTGATAATTAAAATCTGAATAATAGAACTGATATTTATTTTTACTGTTCTTTTTGAATAAACTTAAATCTTTACATAAAAACAATATGAATTATGTGAAGATCCAAATCCAGACTTTCCGTGTGTTTATATAATTTCATCATAAGATCACATCGTAGTCATACTTTCATTCCACGGTGTCATAAGATCACAGTGTAGCTATACTTTCATTCAATAACTGTCAACTTTTACATCTGGGAGCTAAACATCTGCTAAGTTCTCAGACTTAATAACGACGCTTTCTCATCACCTTTCGACCTAGTATCGCGATTTTAACAGTTCAACATTAGACAACAACAACAAAGTGAGCAGTCGTCGCCCGTCTTTCGAACGAGAAGTTGTCACTCGTATTTTTGTCCTAAGTGTCTCCATATTCGGATATCTGTGAATATATCATTTTATTCTACGTGTTATATCCTACTAAAATATCATCGAAACCCATCGTAACATTGTCGAACACCTTTGCGATACTTTACGTTCTATCATTCTTACGGATACTTCCTCTACCGGATACAAGAACTGACATCCCGAACTTTCTTTCCTTCACCCAGAACGCTCGAGAATCTCAATCAAGACAGCAAAAACAAAAGGTATTTATCGACATGCGCAACTTATGTAAACTCTCTCTCTTATCGGAAAAGCCAAAACGGAATATCCTAATATCTAATCCCTATCGTAGATATGTATCTAACAGCAGCCCGAATGTATAGCTTATCGTTAACCATTAAACAGTTGTTACGTTAAAATGTCACTTCCGGTGCTCTGCCTCTCCTTCTATCTCGACTCTGATCGCTCACACACGTGACCGCTCACACGCCCGAACGAAACGGTTTCTGTGTCTAGCCGTGAAGACCCAGTGGTGTCAGTCCTGACGAAACTTGTCATTGCGATCTTCACCGACGCGATGTCGACCCTTCGGTCACGTGGTGCCGAAGACCAGGGAGGCCCTTCGGCATTGTCACAATTATATAAATATGTATAAAAAGCTTAATTATGGAATTATTAATTAACAATTCATTCTATTAATTATGTTGCTCAGAACATAAGTGAATAACTTTAGTTTTTGGTAAAACAGTTTCATTATTATCTTACGGAGAATAAAATCGTACTTTTCAAAAGTATTCTTGGTTTATATCATTGTTATTCAGTCACTAGTTTGTTATAGGCTATATAAACTGGAGAATCTCTATTTGAGCTACATGTAGCTGTTTTGTTACGACAGAACATAATCATCTTTCTTTGCAATCGTCTTTACCTTTTATTACCTGAACTTTTCCACGGATAATAGTATTCACCAGCGGTTTTCTTCTTCTTATATCTTCGTAGTATTTCAACTTTAAAGTATAGTTCATCATAACACTGGTAGTTAGTCCCTGAGCACATTGCCGTATCCCGTCAAAAATCCAAACCACATTAAGGTGAGCCTTAATGTGAGAAAGGCTCACCGTAACTTACCGAAACAATTTTATTTTTCGATTTATCCATAAGTTATTCCCATTTCATAACTTGGAATTCTTTCATCTGGTTAAATTTTTATGAATTTCATCTTGACTTTTGTTAGTAAAATATGGCTGAATCTTTTCCTGTGTTAATAGACTCTTCCGATAGAAAAGACTACCAAAATTAAAAATTGATTACGCATATCCGATTACTAACTTAAAAATCGTTGTATGTAAATTGAAATGTAAATGAAAATTTTAATTTATAAAGAAATGAAAGATATTAATAATTAAAATAAAGCTCGATTTTTTTAATAATAAATCACTTTTATACTTCTTAATATAAACGTTTTCGGGTATAAAGTTGGTCTAAGTTCTTGGATATAGCTTCTAGTGTGCAGCAAAGTGATGCCATATTGCCTCACGTTACAAGCAAGAACTTAAATCCAGCGTACATCTCGTCATCAGTAATACAAATAGGGTCATTTTAAATTCGGAATATTGTTACTGATTGCTCGAAGTATGCTTTAAAGTTATCAGTATCAATTTAGTAAATTACATAATGGAGCCTGGTTAACTCGAAACAGGATAACTCAAAGTCATTTTTACCAAATTGGATTGCTTTCATTCGTTCTATTAATGTTGTTTTTGAAACTGAAAATGTCGAACCTGTCTGTCGTTGAATCATATTGTTCACAGGAACTTTATCTATTGCCATTTTCATGCCAACTTTGGTTCATTTTACTTTCCTCACTTTCCAATTTCTGCCATTTCTCTCTAAATTGAGAATAAAGAACAATGACGATGATATTCTTCCTCGTATATTTATAGAATTCTGCTACTTAGCTCTAGTAGCGAAAAACTAATAATGGTCAGTATTGTAAGATGATCGGTACTGTATGACTCTCCCCTATACAACTCATTATAAAGCAATTAATTACTGCATAAATATGGGATTCCCACCGCACAATTCAAAATTCCCATTACACATTTTGTGTCCAGTTACACCCTTTGGTCGTGATTTGAGTACAAATTGTACACATATGACAACAATGTCTGCATGTCTTTTCATTTTTTGTGTTAGCATTTTATCTGTCATTGGGGATTTGAAAGGAATAAAGACATTTTAATCGGTTTAAAGTATGTATGTAATATACTAAAAATCCTCAAATATCGCTCACATCTGTACACAAAATAACACTCGGAAAAATGATATGTTATAAGAAAAAATTCAGAATTAAATTGGAATTTCGCCAGGTAAAAATAATTACATACAGATATCAATTAATTCTTAATTTTCAACGGCATCATCAATGAAGATGCTTATAAACGAATGTCGTACTCTCACCATATGATACATTTCTCTTTGGGATTCATTTTCGATCCCGATTCACAATTGAAAGCTTCAGAAAACTCTTTCATATTGGATAAGCTACCGATCACCCTAAATAAAATATTCGGTAAAATTAAAAATAATTAATTTAAAATGAATTATTTAACGAAAATGATCTTAAATGATGATTATTACCTGAACTTTTCTGCAGAATGTTCATTATCTTTGTAAATGTAAGCATCCACCCACGATGGAAAGCTAGAACACCACGACTAAAATAATAATAAAAATTGCATTAAGCATTCTTCTTTAAATTATTAAATGTATAATTAATAAATTTCGAAAAATTACTCCAGCAAAAGATATAAAGAACAGTTGCTCCGGGCTATACTTTTCTAAACCAGGAAGACGTTTCTCTTTGCCATGATCCTTCACCCATTTTTGATAACCCTGGTTTACGTTTAATAATAAATGTTTATAAGTTTTATTAATAACTTAAATTCTGATTTAATTAAATTTATAACTCGTATTATATTAATACAAACGATTTTTATGAGTAACCTTATTACCAAATAAGCTTGACGTATTCCGCCATTATCAGCTATATTTTCAGATAAAGTTCTCTTTCCATCAACCTAAAATGTAATAAAATAAATGTGTATATATATTTTAAAATAATGTATAAAGTATAAATCTATCATAATAGAATAAAAAAAATGCTACATTGATTACAGGACATTCAAATTAAATACTCCATTGAACTGACAATATATGTACATAAAAAAAACACGTCTTTCAGCATCTTTGTATATACTGTATATTATTATATATTCTTTCTGCCTGCAATAGGTATTAAAAATGTCTTTTGTCCCAGTCAGTCATTCGGAGGCCCCTTGTTAATATGTATTTATCCCATTCTTTTCTCTAATTAATATATAAGTATCCCACGTACAACACGGCATTTCTACAACACTATCTCGGTCTATAAAATAACTTGCTTTTAACGATTTTAAATGATATGGAGTAGCGTCATCCGACATTGGATTTTATAATAATAAAATTAATAACATTAGTAAATAATATAAAAATGTTAGTATTAATATTTATAGTAATAACACAATAATAAAGTATTACAATGTGTTACGACTTACCGCTGCTGAGAAAGACAACAAATGAAGCCAAAAACATTCAAACAAACAAACGTACTTTGGTTATTATATTAATACAGTAAATACAACTTACATTTACGTCAAGGCCTTCGTAGGAATATGAGTTGTATTGTTCGATGAAACATTTAGATCTATCCTTGAATTCTTTTTTGGATTTCTCTGTCCACCAATTTTTCAGATTTCCATATTTATCTCTTAAACTTCCTGATTTAAGAATAATATTTAATTAAATCACAAATGAGAGACATTAATGCTTTTTCAACACAAAAAACTTTTATTCAGAGAAATACCTGATTCATCAAGTCCGTGAGTCATTTCGTGACCATAAACGAGTCCCATTCCTCCAAAATTCATAAATCTAATAATAATAATTTTATAATTATATTTGTTATTAAAATATAAAATTTACTTTTAATTAATTAAAATTTTACTAACTTGGATCGTTCCGCATTGTAAAATGGTAACTGTTGTATTCCGGCTGGAATTACTGGAAAGATTAATAATGTTAAAATATTAGGTTAAATTCATATTAAATATAGAAGTTAATTGATACTGTTAAAGATTATATATATATATATATATATATTCTTAAATACGATAAACTCACCCACAGCGTTGAAATCTGGAACGTAGAATGCATTTACTTGTGTTCCTCCCGCTTGCGCTATTTGTGGCCATCTTAAAAGCAGTTAAAACGTCAAAATAATATAAAATTTATAAAGTTTACAAATATATAAATTAAATATGAACAAATACAGAAAGTAAAATTTAAATTTACTTAGATCTATCGTTTGTTTGTCGATATAAATCAGTACTTTTCTTAAAAGCAAAACGCCGTAAATTTAACATGTTTTCGAAAGATATGTCGGTCATTTCAGGAAGCTATAAATAGAAGTGTCAGTTTATTAAATATTATATTATTTGTGTATTATATATTTTACTCTATTATTCATGAACATGGGCATCTTCGGAGGGAGCAAACAAAGCACTTCACCCCCCCCCCTGGGATCGACTAAAAATTCCACAAAGTAAAAGTGATTTCGATCACTTTGTCTGTCTTCTTGTATTGATGTGCAATACAGTCATACCCCGACTTACGCTACCCCAACTTACGCGAACCCGGAGTTACGCGATTTTCAAATCTCGTCGATTCGTCTTTTGTTTGAGCGCCATGCAATCCTTGATTACTCACTCTCCCCACACTATTGTTCGGCTTACATGTTCGGATGTGTCGCGCGGAATCGATGCATAGCTACAATTTATTTTGTGTAATTTATTTTTGTTTGTTATATCTACGGAGACTCGAGAGACTCTATGTGGTGATTTCTTGTAACCGTGAACGAACCAAAAGGCGAGATAAGATTAACGAGAACATTTATTAGCTTACATACATCCGACTTGGATTTTACACAAAAGGCATCTGCAATCGTAAACAATTGACG